>NC_056631.2:10604322-10879322 GCF_002870075.4 Lactuca sativa
ATTTCCTTCACATAATCATTATCCCATCAAAACTAACCCACCTTCTTCTTCTTCTTCTTCTTCTTCTTCACCTCTCATATTCTTAATTCTTTCATCCAAAGATCAAACTCACCTGTCTGTCTTTCTCTCTATCAACTACTCAAATTACATAAACGCCCCCGGAGACGGAACCAGTTTCATCACATCATATCATATCGGAGCGGAACAAGTAGTTCTAAAGTGGCCGGTTTGATTACACCGACTACAATGCACGATCCGTTTGACGGAGCCTCGATCCTCGGACCTAACCCTCCTCTTCCTGGGCCTCCCCGGTGGTCTAATGGACTTGGGAGGGTTAATAATAATATCCATAACATTATTACCACTACTCCCTTCCCCTATTTGTGAAGACCCCATTTCCTTCCACAATGTCTTATCAGGAACCGGATGTATCGTTTGAGAATACGCCTTCCTATAACTAGCAACCGTAAAACAACTCTCAGTAAACCTATGAACATTCTGCCTACACGACAGCAAAGCCGCCACCGCATGTGCACACGGAAGCCCATAAAGCTGCCACCCCCGACACAAACACCTCCGGTTTCTTATATCAACGATATTCGTCCCTTCATGCGATATCACCTCAAACTCCGCTTCGTTCGCTCTCAACACCTGATAAGTCCGCGCGCGATCAATCGCTTCCGACACCCGTCTTTCCGCCGTCGGGACCAGAATCGAAGTCCACTGCATGCTGGCTTCACGCCTCTCGTTGAACCACATCATCAGCTGTCTACGGATGCATTCCATCATTTGGATGATCGGGAGTCCGGAAGCTTCTAGAATCCATACATTCAACGATTCCACGATGTTTGCCGTCAGGTGGCCGAACCGCGTCCCTTCGAAATACGCGGTGGCCCACAACCGGGCCGGAACGCGTCGGATCCAGTACGCCGCTTCTTGCGACACCTCTTCGATTTCCAGGATTTTCTGTTCGAATTCCATGATTGTAAGCGCGTTGGCTGCATCCCAAAGATGGTTCACCAGCATCGTGTTGTTGAACTCCTTCCGGAAGCTTTCGCTGAGGTGGCGCATGCAGAACCCGTGGAAAGCGGTTGGGAAGTTTTTGTCCACCCCTTCCACGATATTCTTCTGTCTGTCTGACAAAATCGTAAGCCTCGGCATGTTTTCGGTGTTGATTTCTAACAAGTTATGAAGCTCCAAAAGGAACCACATCCAGTTGTCTTGGTTTTCTTCATCAACAACACCAAATGCTAAAGGAAACAGAGCACCATCTCCATCAAACCCAGTAGCTAAAAGCAAAGTCCCCAGGTACTTGCTTTTCAAAACGGTTCTATCCAGCCCGATAAGCGGTCTACACGCGTTCAAAAACCCGTGTATCGAAGCTTGAAAAGAGATAAAAAGCCGCTGAAAACAGTTGTCAGAAGGATTCACGTAAACAGACGCGATACTATCGGGATTCGTGCTTCTAATCTGATCACAATACTGAGGGAGTAATCGGTAATCTTCTTCAAACGAACCACGTAAAGCTGCCATGATCCGTTCTTTACCTCTCCACGCTTGTTTGTACGATAATGTGATTCCATGAACACGGTGGATCTCTTCTAGAATCTCTTTCGGTTTGCATTGTGGATTTTCTTTGAGGCGTTGTTCTACTGTATTCGCAACCCAGTCAACCGAAGCTTGTTGGTGTCCAAGATGCGCGATTCCACCACAGTTATGTTCCGAGTGGATTGTTCTGATTGTGAAAGTTGGTACACCTGGCAATTTAGCAGCATGGATTCTCCAAGGACACCCTTCGCTTGCACATTTAGCAGTGAAGCGTGTCTTGTCAGATTTAACAGTTTGTATCTCAAAATGAAGAGCGATTGCAGTGTGTCTTAAAGCCCTACGACAGCTGGCGACATCTGGAAACTCTTGACCCACCATTAATTCGTAGTTTGGAGGAGCCACTGTTCGGCTTTGGATTACTGGAGTTGTAAGGACGAGATCGGGTCTGTGAAAAGATAGAGGAAGAGGTACTACTACGCCCATGTCAGCAGTGTTCTGGTGTACCACAAGCTCGTGGTTGTTATCTACAACGGGTAATCCGTGATCGTTGGATAAACCCATCTCGTGACATTGATCTGAAAGGACTAATTGGGAATCGGGATTTGTGACACCATCGTTGTATTGGTTGTTGTCGTGTTGTTGATTGGTGTCATCGAATTCGGTTGTGGCTTCGTTTCCATGATTATGTGGATGTGACATGGTTGCAATTTCATGGTCTAGAAGTAGTTCATGATCATGATCATGATCATGATCATGGTGTTGTGTTAGAGTTATGCGATGATTATTGTTCTCTCCTAATTCAGTCTCATGCTTGAGGTTCTGTGTCTGTCCCAGTTCAGAGGTATGATTCTGATTCTGTCTGCCCACGAAATTCTGTTCATGTCTTAATTGGTTCTGAAGGGATGATATGTCTGGCCTTGATCCAACAATCATGTCATGGTTTTCCATGATATTACTCTCACAAATGTCACAAGTTCCAGAGAACAAGAAGCATCAATCTAGACCTGTTGCAACAAACTCATGTTTAGTTATCTTTACTATATCACAATCCACAATCATCAAGCCTCATAATAATGTATGCTGTATTTAGCAAAAAGCATAAACACCCATCAATCGACTACAGAATGTTAAAGTACAAAAGAATAATGAACTATCTTTGGTGTTTGGGCTGTACTCATCATGCATTCTTTAAAGAGCGTAAGATCTTCAGATTGAGATTATCCTGGAATGTGATGTTAACATAATAGTTCTCGCCAGCTAAATAAAATCTACTTCTCTATGGAGTATGATGTTAATTGTTAGCATAAGACAAAGTTTGATTTTAACAAGCACTAGGTTTCACAATAAAGATCAAATGATTTTAACTTTTAATGGTAACTCGCAGAGCATAAAGTTGTCTATGAATGAATCAGAAATTCACAACTAGAAAATTGACATTCATATGAAAACACAGAAATATAACAAATATACATATGAGTGAATCCAGAGCAACGAGTAGTCATTTAAAAGTAGAACCAAAATCGAAACTCACCAAGCCTCTATCAGATCCAGCGACAACCAAAGCCAATTTTCAACCTACAACTGAAGGTTCCAGGTGCGATAAAAATTAGAAAACCTGTAAAATCAGAAAGAAAAAATAAAATCAACACTAAAATTTTATAATCGCTAGATTTCACAATAAAAAAATATCAAGCTATTCGTACTTCTCCTGGTAACTTTGAGAGCATTTAGTCTCGTCGAATCAGAGATTGAAATCTCAAATTAACACTCATACAAAAAAAAAAATACAGGTAAAATACAGATACGAGAATAGAGCAACAATCGGTCATCTGAAAGCGGAACCACAACAAAAACTCACCGAGCCTCCAACGGATCAAGCGATAATAAAAACCAAATTTCGCCACACAACTTGACGTTCTAAGTGCTAAAAGTTTCGAAAATCTGCAAACACAGCCAGGACGAAACCGTGAGGAACAAATTTGAAATCACCCATTGATCTTTACATAAATCAACACATGATTCAAATTTCTGTTTGAATCAGGCGTGGGGGAAGTTGAATTTGGCGGGGAATAGGAGGGAGTGAGTGAGGAGTGAAAATACCTGAAAGAGGGCTGAGGGTAGGGATGGGGAACACAGAAAATTTGAAGCAAAAGGGCAACAAGGGCACAAGGGGAAAACGAAGAATGAGAAGGTAGGGGTATGGATTGTCTTTTTAGGGCTTCCTTTTATCCAGAAAAAAAGAGGGCAATTAGGTCATCTAAGCCAACTTTCGCCTACAATTTTTATATGTTACCAATTTTACCCCCCAATAATTGCCAACGACTCGATAAAAATACATCTCCAACTTATGTTTATTTTATATATATATTACCAAACACTCTTATAATTATATATCATTACTCATCTATATATTTTATTTTATTTATTAAATATCCCAGCATAAATTGCAAATAACGATTGCTATATTAATATTATATTTTATTGATTATCGATTTATTAACGTCTCCTTAATATTTCCAAATTCTAACCCTACCTGTCGACCTGACATAATCCAAAGGCGTTTTAACTTTTACACATGACTCGTAAAAAAACGTTGAAAACATGAACGCTATGTTTTGTGCTTGCTTTTATGTATGGATCCCCTTTATTTCTTAAGGTAAATTTCAACCACTATGAGTATGAGATAATCATCTGAAAGAAAGAAGTGAAAAACAACAAAATCTCACTTGTGTGAAAAAAATAATAATAATGAGCAAGCAATAGTTTCACTGCTCGACAACCAAAACCCATAGATACCATCAAATCTGAGTGACTAACAATTCCAGTTCCTGCTCTAAACAATTAAAAATACACAAAACTCAATAAGAATTCTTCAAGAAGACAATATTCTGTCTGCTAATGGAACCTCAAGCTTATGAAGAACCTCACTAACCACCTTTTGAAGGGTTACATGTTTAAAAAATCCATTGTTCACAGTTGTTTTTGACAGAATTGTGATGTCTTCTTTTTTGTTCAAATTTTGATCGAGTAATTTGTTCCAAAAACTATTGTCTTCATTGAGGTTTGACTCCTTGATGAGCTGCTTGACTTTTTGTAAGTTTGCAACATTTCTCCCGGCCCCACAACCGGTGGCTGTTGCTGCACCCACTGCATTGGCTATTGTTAATGTATGAAGTAATGGCATCTTGTGTATGTAACCAAATGCAATCGCAGCCACAAAGCTGTCTCCACATCCAACCGTGTCCATCACTTCCACCTGTCCAAATACATTTTTAATTTTTATCATATCATCCCAAAATTAAATCATTTTTTGACTTATGTATAAAATGTTTACCTTGAATGAAGGCACACATGAAATGCCTGATTTGGTGATTAAAATAGAGCCCTTTGATCCCATTTTAATGATCACCCATTTTGTCCGGACTCCTTTACTTAGCAACTCCTTTCCAGCTGCTATTGGGTTATCCAAC
Source organism: Lactuca sativa (assembly GCF_002870075.4). Lineage (NCBI taxonomy): Eukaryota > Viridiplantae > Streptophyta > Magnoliopsida > Asterales > Asteraceae > Lactuca > Lactuca sativa. The sequence continues at coordinate 10,609,341 of NC_056631.2, forward strand.
CCAGTCATTGATTCAGCCTGGCATAAAACAACATAAGATGATGATGATAACTGAACTGATATTGATATTATTAAAGATTCGTATTAAGAGAAAAAAAATAGTGCAGTGCAAACCTCCTCTGAAGTTAGAAGAAGAACATCACTAAACCTCAGCAACTTAGCAAGTGCTTCTCGTTCTTCAGGTGTCCCAATAGCAAGAGACTTTCCCTTTGGTCCAGGGTCAAAAAAGATTGATGTTCCAACTTCAACAGCATACTCAAGGGCATGAGTAATCAGATTTGCAGGAAGCTCATCAAAGCCATAGCCATTACAGAAAAGGACTTTTGACTTTTGTATATTCGTCTTTACTTCATCAGATAATGCTCTCAACCAAGTAAATGCAGGCTCCTTGCTAAAATCTGCTCGACTAATAAACAAAATCTAGGTCAAATATTTGATGAATTATGATCCATAAAGTTGGTACCTTGAATATAAGCTACCATAAACTTGAACGAACCTTTAATTAATCACGTATACCTGCAAAACCCGTGTCTTTGTAAAGGATCCACCAAGACCCAACATAAAAGTGTCTCGTATGCACTACTGGAACTGTTGATTATATCATCATCTTCTCTCATCCCTATCAGATTAATCCCCTCATCTTCAAGAACATCCAAGAGAAATTTTCCATATATTTCATCCCCAACATGACCAATCACAATGCAACGAAGTCCCAATCTTGCTGCTGCTATAGCCATGTTGCAGTTACCACCAGCTTCCCAGTGTTTCTATAAAGTGAAACCAGTCAGTTCAAGCCCTAAAGTGAGAGATGTTGATATATCATATATGACAATGACAGGAGAGGGGTGTGCAGATGTGCATTATAAATCATCATATGCATAAGCATGCAGGTTGCCCAAATCCTAGAAACTGATTCAGATAAAAACTACCAAATCACACATCCAAACATCCCCCCTAATCGGCTTTGTCAATCACTATAAATAAATAACTATTGTGACTTTCAAGTTGCATTAAGGAGCTTAAATGGCTAAATGTATGAATCCTATAAGAACATAGTTACAGCATGCTTGGAACTGGGAGCTCTGTCAAATTTCGAAGTTAAAGGCCATCTCAAATTAACAGAAATTAATCCGATTACCCACAGTAACTGATAACCAAATTGCACAAGTAATTAAATCGAAGAAAACGAAGAACATTTACAACAGACCTTATCAGGAGGCGATTTAGCAAGCTGTTCCATGTAATTTTTACGTTCGTCAAAGGACGAAGGGGGCAAATTGGGAACATTAAGCACAACGTCAACACATAGGTTTCCAAGGGTGGCGACATCAAATTCTTTCTTTCCGGAGAAATTGACGGAAGAAAGACGGCGATGCTTCGAAACGGACACATCAAGTCCATAACTTATGCAATTAACAGGGACATGAGTTCTAATGACATGATTATGGTGAGTGTAGCAGTTGGTTTTGAAGTCGGAAATTCTTATTCTAGGGTTTTGGTATAATAATGGGTGAGAGTAAGATACCCCATAATTGGGTATGGGACTGTGTCGATTGAGGTCGAAAGTTCGTTGATGCATTAATGGAGGATGAGGGTGGAAGCACAGTACTGATACGTATTACTTGTTTGTTTGTGAGGCAAAGACATGAAAGGGATAAACAAGGTAGATCGAAATTGCTATATTTTTCGATGAACGGCAAAGAAGGTGGGTGAAGTTAACTTCGATTTATTCCTGCCCCACTTCTTTGTTGGAAATTTACACTTTTGTTTGTAAAATTGGCGTGGCTAGCCACTTTGCTAACAAAAGAGATTTTTAATTTAATTTCAATAACATCCGGATAACATATTTAAATTATTTTTCTTGTCAAAAACAAATTATGGGATTAGGGTTATTTTTAAAATGGGAAGTGATTCATACACAATAATTTTTTTGACAAACATAACAATTTATATATTATAAAATTATACTGTACAACACTTTAAAGCATAGTTTTCATGCTTATATTGATTTTTGGGGGTTTTTATATTTTATATGTGTTGGTTTAATTCTTATACTAAATGTTGTGTGTCCATAAACTTTATCTTTTTATCTTTTAATAATTTTAATGATTTTAATTCTTTTATAGAGATATCGAGTCTACACCTAAATATTTAAAAATTCAAACTTTTCTATCTGCTTAATCTATTTGATTAAAAGGCAATATATATATATATATATATATATATATATATATATATATATATATATATATATATATATATATATATATTATCGAAAATATTATTATATAATTTAAAAGTATTTGTTAAAACCTTCAAAAAGACAATTAAAAACATTACAATTATATATGAATTTTAGTGACAAAATATAATTTAAAAGTATTTGTTAAAACCTTCAAAAGGACAATTAAAAACATTACAGTTATATATGAATTTTAATGGCAAATAAAAAATGACAATTTATTGACATATTTATTGAGAAATAATAAAAATGATAATTTTTATTGGCTAAAAGATTAACATGTTACATCGTTTATTAGATGTCTCGGACTCGAGACTTACACTAGGTCTTTTTCCCTCATTTTAAAATGCATGTGTACATTAGGTACCGTTTAACAGAAGAACTAGGTGGAACAAAACTAGACAGGACTGGACAAGACAAATAATTTGTATAGCGTTTAGTAAGACTGAAAAAGAGGATAATTTGATAAGAATGGTGGATAACGAGAAAGTCGGAGACGTAAGATGAGACCCGTTCCAGGGATATTTCGTCAGATTGAGAAAAGAGGAATACGTGTTCTGTTGAGTTCCACCTTTTTAGGTGGGACTATTTTTTCAATGAATTGTCCCATTGGATTTGGTCAAACTTTTACTTTGTTCTAGTTCTAGGTATGCCAAACACACTCTCAAAAGTTGTAGTTCTGTTCTGTCCCATTGTGTTCTCCTCACCAAACGGGCCTTTAAATACAACAAACATTGATAATACAAAAAAGAGTTATTGACTTACTAGCTAACACGCCCCACCCTCAAGGAGAAGTCGTAGTTTCGATTCGTGCCTTCGTTTTTTTTTCTTTTTCATTTTAAGTTATTACGTTTTAAAATACCTTGTGACTGACCAATGGCTCAAATAAACATTTTTCTAGAAAATAATGGCAAATGAGAAACAAGAAAAAATGTTTAAGCTAAATATAAACTGAGAAAAATGTCAAACTAACACGTTATCATGACCTGTTGTTGACCAGCCAAGAACCAAAAAATAAAACGTTTTCTAAAATATAACGACGAATGAAAAAAAAAATAAAGTTGAAATTAAAACATAACAAGGTTGTATATATAATGATTTTTGTGACAAACTCAATGAAGAAAAGTTAAAATTTTGGTAGGGTACTCACTATATAGGTTGTGGGTGGGTGTTGGGACCCGCATTTTATTAAATAATTTCTTTAATAAATAAAATAATCAATAAATATTAAACTAATTAAAAAAATAAATATACAAAGACAATTACAATCTTTTTAGATTTGAGAGACCAAACACGCAATAAAAACATATAATAGGGACGATCCAAATTAAATAAATAAATAAAACATATTGCAGATTACCCCAAACCACATAAACCATTCATGTAATTTACCCTTAAGAATAAGTATCCTAGACTAATCGAAGCTACCCTACTTCTGCCTGGCCAAACCTTCAGGCTTATCACCAAACAATAACATAAAGAAACTTAATTCATAACTGTAACATTTTAAGCTCCTTTTTCCATTTGATAACAAATAATATAATTAAAGAATAACACTTTCTTTCTATTTCTTTCAGGTTGAACATGGAAAAAATGGGATATTTACAAAATTGTGCCTATAACAAAACAGTAAAATCTGTTTCTGAGCATGCATGTTAGATTTGAAGATACAAAGATGGAATAAAAGTGGAGTTTAAATAAAATATTGGGGAGGATTGAAATAGTTGCCCAAAACCAAAAGGTGGAACTGCAATGCAAGAAGGCTAGCTAAAGAAGATGGTCAAGAGTCAGAACTCGGAAGGGTGAAAAAAGGACAAAATTTATGTGTTACCTGTAATAAGATTGATGATACTTTCACCTTGATTAGAATTGAAGGAACAACATAGCAGATAAAATTACAGTTAATAACCAAAATATGTACTCTTTTATGCATAATGAATAGCGACAAAATTAATATATAAACACATAAATAAAGAGGAGACAGGAGACTAGTATATGATTGATGTCTTTTTCGTATATACTCTCAATCACACCATGATATTAGAATTTAGAAACTACCCTACCCTACCCTACCCTACCCTCATCACCCACCCTTGAATGATATATGTCTGCAACCCTCTCTCAAGTCTCAACGAAATAGTAGCATTCTGTCTCAGCTTCTGCAAACACCCAAATAACATGTAGTATTTATAAAGACTCTTAAGAGAAAGCAAAACAATACCTGTTGCAGGACTTGCTTCTTGCTTCCACCTTATTAATTTCCTTCTTCCTGTCAATAAATAAATTCACATTATATAAAGTTGTTTTAACATATAAAATATAAACTACGTAAACGTAAATAATACAGTATAACCTTAATTATTTGCTGTCTGTTCCTGTATAAGCATCTTAAGAAACATCATCTTAGTTGTGTCAGCCTTTGGAACCATAAAATTCTCACGAGCAGACGGCTTTAGGAAGACATGCAGTGCTTGCAAATATCCCAATGAATCTTCTTCAAAACCTGGGAAACATTCCACAATGTCCATGCATTCTTTTGTAGTTGGTGTTGAATTTGAAGTCTGCATGCTTTTTGTTGTCTCTTCCTCTTCCTCTGTATCGCTTTCAAACACAGTGATCACATGATGGCAAATTGGTCAAGAAGCCAACAACAACAAACTCCAAAATTAAAAGTTAAACCAATACAAACTTAAAAAGATTCTTCTAATTAAGTTAGTAAACAGCTAGCTAGTAGTATGAACGTATGTTTGAGTTTGAGTTTGAGTTTGAGAGAAGGATATTCATATATATAAATGGGTTTTTTAGTGACGCTTCCGATGAAGTGGACACTTCCACTGCTCAAGGTGTGTGAGATTTCAAACTTTTTGTTATACACCCGTAAAAGTAGTTGTAGTGGTTGCTTCCTATTGTAAAGGGTTACTTCTTCAACCACTTTGTCTCCAACACTAATTTTCACAATAACAGGCGCACCTACTTCCTCCTTATTTTTTCCAAGACAAACCTAATTACAAACAATAACATTTAACAAAACAAACTTCTCATAACAAAAAGCAAACACAATTAGCTTTATTTATTTAGATAAGACAAGCGTCAGGAATAATTTATTTAGAAAGAAAAGTAAAGTCCCATTTGCTATGGACTATATATATTATGGATCATTCCATGTGATGTCACTCCTTTTCCTGGGTACATCTGCAGAAAGGGTTTTATTTTGTTACCTGTTTAATATGCAAATACCTCCCTAGACGAAGCTTTACTTCAAACGCTTCACCACTTCTAACCTCAACACCTGAATCAAAACCATGATATGAGTTTGCATACACATCATAAGTCATAACGTGAAACAAAACATAAAACTAGTGTTACAAACAACTGATATGTGAAAACAACAAACCCAAAATCACCATATCATGTACATTTGAAACATACATACATAGCAACAACAGTCCTGAATGCAATCTTATAAATCCAATTTCAAACATGGACAACATATAATATATAGTATGATATAACACAACACCAACACTTGCACATCCTCTTACTTTTAGTTTAGACAAACACAAGTTGGGATCCAACCACACACATCTGCACAGACAATAAAATTGATAATAACATACATTACATATCAAGCCTCTAATATAAAAGCAAAACGATGACTATCATCAAGGTAAATCAAATTGGAGATTTGCATCGCTATCAAAACCAAATCACGGTGCATACAATTTTTTCATCGAAACAGGGTGTATAGATAATGAAATAGAAATATAATTCGTTATCCCAAAACTTCATCGTTGCAAAGGGAGAGAGGGAGAAAGTTGAAAGAAATTAGGAGCGCCGATGAGTTAGGGTTTACAACACTCTTTTTGAATAATATTAACGGTGTGAATTAGACTATATAAGTAATTGAGAAATAAAGTTTTTTAATGGATTAACGACCAACGGTTTTTTGTCATGCTTATATGGATTTTGGGTTTTTTTTTTAATTTTATTTCGACTGGTTGGGTTCTTATACTAAACTTTGAGTTTTTATTAATAATAATGATTTATTTTTGGAGACAAAATTGCAACAATGGTGGTATGTCCAAAAATGCTACTTTGGTCCAAACACGTTTAGACTAACACTAATAGTCAAAAAAGTTATCATTTTGATTCGGTTTTGGTCCAAAACAATTTAAAAAATCTAAAAATGACGGATTTGTCATTTTCCATTTTTTTGGTTTTCTTTTTGTTATTTAATTATTTTATAACTAAAAAAATATAAAAAAATAAAAGAAAGTATCTCTCTCTCTCTCTCTCTCTCTCCATAAAAAACACATCAGAATCTCTACAAGTTGAAGCCGAAAAGATGAATCAATCACCGACCCAATTCATCAATTCTTCAAATTACAAAAATCTTCTCAAAACCCACACCCTCACCTCGAAGGAAAATTCACTCTCCAAAAAATCTTCCGCCACCACCACCGTTCGACCACCACTCGGCACCCGCCACAGTCCGTCATCTCCATCTCCAACTAAATCAGATCAGATGAACACACACAAAATCATATCAGATAAACACACACATACACACACTAAATCAGATAAAATCAAATAAACACACACATACACACACTAAATAAGATGAACACACACACAAATGAAATCTGATGAAAACACACAGATTAACACAAACATCCATCGACTTTACAACAGATTTAACACAAACACACACACATACAGATTAAATGCACACACAAACTCGAACAAGACCAACGAGAGATTAAACACATATACACACAAACACCACAACACATCTGAAAAGCATTAAACACACACACAAACTCCACAATAGAGAAAGGGTTGCACTAATGTAACGTCTCAAAATTCAAGACTAAAAATTTCTTTTAATAAAGTATCACTTAAAGTAAAATCATCATTTCAAAACATAAACAGAGTATTAGTTTTCAAAACACATGTTCATTATCAGAGTAAAACATTCTCAGGTTGACTAATCTATGGTGTGTGCCATGCGATCATCCCGAGCTCCATCATCCGCTACCGGAAGTACCTGAAACCAAAACTGAAAGCCGTAAGCACGAAGCTTAGTGAGTTCCCCAAATACCTCATACCATACAAACCATTCATAGCCAAGAGCTATACATAACCGACTTATCCATAATCAAATAAGGTGCTATGTGCCAAACATAGTCTTGCCATTATGCCACGGGCCGCGCGTGGTCTTCCTGGTCAAGCTTGGGCCGCTCCCTGGGTCATACAGACAAGTGCCAAGGGCCACCCCTTGGTCTTACAGACATGTGCCAAGGGCCACCCCCTGGTCTTTTATGCAAGTATCACAAAGACAACCGTACATATTACTCTACTTAACTAAACAACATACAGTGTGCCAGAAGCCACCTCCTGGTCTTTCATATATAATAGCATACAATGCGCCAGGAGCCACCTCCTGGTCTTTCATACATATTGCCTAGGGCTAACCCTTGGGTCTTCCAGTCATCCATAATAACATACTGTGTGCCAGGGGCCACCCCCTGGTCTTTCATGCATATTCTAAATGGGCCGGCATTGGTGCCTTAGATCCATACACACAGTGAGGAGACTCACCTCGCACTGCTGAACTCTGCTGATAATCCTCCGGCTGCTAACCGACAACTCTCTGAACTCCCGCTCCACTAGCTCCCCGAGCTACCAATATCAATGCAACACTTAGTCTAACTATCTCCCGAAAGTCAACTAAGTCAACTCAGGTCGAAGTCAAAGTCCTGGTCAAAGTCAACCTTCCAGGTCAACCCTACTCGTCGAGTCACCCTACTGACTCGCCGAGTTCATAAGTCCAGAGTCCTTCCACTCGCGACTCTACTCGCCGAGTCTACCGATTTCCGAGTCCTGACCTGTCCAACTCACCGAGTCTCTAATCGACTCACTGATTCGAGTCTAAACGCGAAGGGTTTGGGGTTTCGCGACTTGACTCGCCGAGTCCAAGACAATCTTCATCCAACTCGCCGAGTTCATGCCCAACTTTATCCGACTTGACGAGTTGTTCATCCCACTCGTCGAGTTCCTCCTCATCTTCAAGCTACTCACCGAGTCCACTCAAAGGACTCGCTGAGTCCATCCGGTCCTTCATACATGCAGAGGACTTTTGAGTCATGCAGGGACTCAAATCTGTAGATCTACCCTTCCCAAGCCTATTCCTCATGTAAAGTTGCAAACTTTACGTGTAGAGAAGGAGATCTAAGCAAAATACACCATAAACTAGGGTTTATGGCCAAGGGGCTTCAACGTTGACTCAAGGGCTGATACTTTATGCTTCTCTAGTCCATAACACACTTGGATCTGAAGTAGCAACTCGAGATTCGGCTTCTAACTCAAATGGGTGTCAAACCATGGCTTAAAAGTCCCAAATCTCACAACCATGGAAGACCTAAAGGAGAGAGGGACGACTTATTACCTTCAATATCTCAGAAAGGCTCCACAAACTCCAGATCTATAGTCCCTTCTTGCTCCTCCAAGTTCCTTCTTCCTTCTCCAAGCTTTAATGCACCTTCCAAGGCAACAAATGGCTCAATCAAAGGTTATGACGGCTAGGGTTTGGTATACAGGGATGAAGAGGCAGTAAGGGAACCCTAAGAAGAAGATTAAGACGTTTATATAGGCTCCAAGTCCCGAATTTAGGGTTTTCCACGCACAGACCAGACTCGCCGAGTCACCTTGGCCTACTCGCCGAGTCGGTCACTTACTCCTCGACCCGGATCCCGCTCGGACTCGCTGAGTCCCCCTTTGGACTCGCCGAGTCGACCCCTAAACTTAGGGTTTTCTTTCCTTTCTTAGCCTTCAAAACTTTAGGTGTTACAACTCTCCCCCACTTAAATTAAACTTCGTCCTCGAAGTTTTCCATGGCCCACCGCCTGCAATCCGCCTTCAATACCCACCAATTATCCCAACACCAGCTGCCTACCTTCGCTGGTCTTCCACCCGGTCATTCTGACTAACGCAAATCCCTGCGGATAATCATTTCGGGTCAACTCTGACCCTGATCATTCTGGAAACACAACTTACTCAGCCGACAACCTTCTGGTACTCTCCGAGTACTGCAACTGAACCCATAGGGGATTCACCCCTTCTTTCCTCACGCGATTCCCTTGCTTTCCTAAGGCGATGCCCCAAAACAACTATCTCCCCTGCCACTGTGAGGATCCTATCTTCCCCAAATCCATTACTCCCGCTACTTCCAGTACGGGTCATTATCGCCAGTATCCACTGGGCATTCTTTCTACTATAATTGGTGTCGAGCACCCCACGACGAACTATCTGAATTTCACCATAGACTGCTTACCAGCACTGCTACTGGCTGGAAATTTCTGCTATTCCTTATCTGCCTTCTGGATGAACTGAGACCACCCTGGTCCCTACCAATCTACCAATATCTGGATTACCGGCTCCCACCGGTCGCTAGCCCCAACTCAACTCCTAGTCGCTCCCAGCGACTTTCGAAGAAACTTCACCAATAACCGCTCAATCCACTCTGCCACTAAATCATACACCTGATACATTCGCTCTAACGAATAGGGATCGATGAATGCTACGGGCCATCCCGTAGTCTTACAACACTTCTACGCTGCCAGCCAACCAAAGCTACAGGCCGCCCGGCAGTCTTGCTAAACCAGTGCTACGGGCCACACCGTAGCCTAACCATGCTCACATACGATTGTTGCGGGCCACACCGCAGTCTTGCTAATCTAATGCTACGGGCCACACCGCAGTCTTACTAATCTAATGCTACGGGCCACACCGTAGTCTTACTAAACCAGTGCTATGGGCCACACCGTAGCCTAACCATACTCACATACGATTGTTGCGGGCCACACCGTAGTCTTGTTAATCTAATGCTACGGGCCACACCGCAGTCTTACTAATCTAATGCTACGGGCCACACCGTAGTCTTACTAAACCAGTGCTACGGGCCACACCGTAGCCTAACCATACTCCCATACGATTGTTGCGGGCCGCACTGCAGTCTTGCTAATCTGATGCTACGGGCCACACCGCAGTCTTACTACACTTCTTTTACTAGTTAGCCACTGGTGAATGTTACGGCCATCCGGTAGTCTGACAACACCTTTCCCCACCGACTAGCTGCTAGTGGATGCTACAACTAACCCACAATTGATCATACAGCACAATCAAGTACTCCCAAGTGGTACTCATGTCCCAAATGGAACTCCCAACCGATTCCTATGTAATCCGCGACCAGAAATTTCGAGAATGAGGTCTCACAATTGGCAAGTTTTCCTAACTTCCATCTTACACTATCCTCCAATTATACAGTCACCTGAGCCGTCTTTCTTCCTAACAGGAGAGCGAAACTTAACCTAGTTTCAAAACCCTTTCTACTCCCATAACCTGATCGTTTCTCCCCCACTTAGCCTCAGCTAAGTCCTTACTGCCTGCGAAAACCCGAAGATTTCCATTCATTCCTTCCTTACTCGATAGGCATGATAACCACCATCGCCCTATCCCTGCTAGCGATCCATCTCTAGCCCACTCCAACTACCGTATGATTATCGAATACTAGATGAACACCTCCCGCATCCCTGATGCTAAAAAAATTCCCTAAGCTCTAACTATTGTCCTTATAGTCTGAATAACTGGGCACAGACTCCTTGGTGATAAGCCACTTTCCTTGATGCTTCCGAAAGCCATCCCGAATGCCCAGATTAGAACCATCAAACTCCGATGATGGTGGCTGACCACTTCCCGAACCATTTTCAACCGTAACCAAGATGATACTGAACACTTCGAACCCGAAGTGAAAGATGACCTCCACTAGCTACTAATAGCTCCTGGTATGCAATTGGCATATGACAATTCCAAAATACAATCCACATACAAGCAGAGAGACAAATCATACATAAAATCGCCTGAGTCCAGGGTAAAAACTTCCCTAATTCACCTAGGAATGAAAACAGCCATAGATACGTACCTGCAACATTTCTTCCTGTAATCCAGATCTTCCGCATCTGTCACTGCATGGCACTACCCTCTCGCCCATCCGTAATCCTCATAGTCGCTGGGGCAGGCGCACTCCCTGCTCCTCCCCTCATCATCGGGCAGTCGGTCCTCTTGTGGCCCACCTGATTGCAGTGAAAACATAATGGGCTTGCCCCCCGTGGGCAGTCCCTGCTGACGTGACCATCACTGCCACACTTGTAGCAGCCGGAACCCCTGGAACGACACACTCCCTCGTGCGGTTTCTCGCACGTGCTGCACTGACTTCGGCCCTGCCGACCCACTAATCGCTGATCTGAAGTCTTGGGTCTCTTCCCGGGACCCTCCAATGTGAATGTTTGATCTGACTTCCTCTTCGCAATGTGCTCCAGATCGATCTCCCTCTCCCTAGCTCAAGCAATCATAGAGTCCAGGGTCGGGCATGCCGAGAAGCTGACATGCTCCCGAATCTCCGCTCGCAACATGTCATGATAGCGGGTCCTCTGCATCTCATCATCCCCTGCATACTGAGGAACTAATAGGGCCCTCTCCCGAAACTTGGCGGTAATCTCCGCCACCGACTCTGTCGTCTGTCTCATGTCTAGGAATTCTCTGGCCAGCTACTGAAGCTCCACTGTCGGCGCAAACTCCACCCTAAACCTGGTCACGAAGTCTGACCAGGTCATAGCCTCGACGACCGAGGCTCCCAATGAGTCTCCAACTGACTCCCATCAATCTCTAGCTCTGTCTCTCAAACATGCCGCCGCAAAGCGGACCTTCGACCCATCCGGGCAGAAGCTCGTCAACTGTGCAGACTCAATGTCTGCGATCCATCTCTTGGCAGCAATGGGGTTCTTCACCCTGTGAAAATCCGGCGCACCACACCCCCTAAAGTCCTTGAAGGACAGTGTGCGCGTACTTGCCTGGCTAGATGCCAAATCACTCCTGAAAGCTCGGAGGCGATCCTCCATCAGCTCAATGATCCCCTCCTTGATCGACCCGAAAATGACCGGGGTCGCCTCAAGGATGCCTCTTGTAATCTCAGATGCGATGAACTCGCGCAACCCATCATCAATTGGTTCGGATCCCGCGCCCGAACCTGATCCTGAACCGGATCCTGACCCGCCCACTGGTCTCTCTCGCAACGTCACCATGCTGAAAATATAACACAACCACTATCAGAATATTGATCACTGCTGCGAGGCCAAACACACGCACTACCAGGTTCCCGGTCTTGTCTCGGCCCTTCCCGAATCGAGTACGGATCCTCTACTTTCAGTAGTACGGGCCCATACTACCTTCCACATCTATCCGTACTTTCCTCAGGAATTGCTTTGACTCCACCAGGTCCCTTTCTACTACTTCTGCTTCCAGCACTACCTCATCCTAGGCTGACCCTAGGGAAACCTCTGACTCAACTCAAACTAGTCCTCAGCTGCTGAAGGCTTCCACGCGATGCCAATTAGCCATCACCTGGATACCATCACATGTGATGAGGCTCAGATAATCCTTCGAGTAAAAGACTCGTCGCTACAACGGTTAGACTCAAACGAGAGCTGCGCAATAGGGCCAAGTCCAGCACTCTGAGATTATTCAACCCTGATCACATGTGACGTGGCATATCCACTTAATGGCTAACTCCCATCACTCAAAATCCCACAATGCACAAAGCAAGCAGCATTCAGACAAGGGAAAAATCTAACCACAACATGCTCAAGCAATCATACACATATAGCAAAAATCTGAACTAGCATGCAACACAAACTCATGACTTAGGCATAACCTAAACAGGCTATCCTACTACTGTCTAATCAGCACTACTATGCAGCTCAAAAGCACAAATAACAGGCACATAAGGCATCATCCCTAGATCCTTAGTCCTATTCTAGCATGCTGTTCTATTAACTGATAATCAAAACATAGACTTGTATGGGTATTTTGGGGTACTTACTTGAGCTCGGTTGATTGCATGCACCACACCTCTTTTCTCTTTTCAAAGTTCTTTTCTTTTTGAATTCTTTTTGCTTTTCTAAAACCGTTTTCTTCCTTAAACTCTCTTTTACAAAACTGCCTTTTCATTTTGAAAACTCTTATACCAATCCCTCAGTTTGAGTTCAGACATGCTCGAGAGCATGTTCGAATCCCTCAAACCAAGGCTCTGATACCAACTTGTAACGTCTCAAAATTCAAGACTAAAAATTTCTTTTAATAAAGTATCACTTAAAGTAAAATCATCATTTCAAAACATAAACAGAGTATTAGTTTTCAAAACACATGTTCATTATCAGAGTAAAACATTCCCAGGCTGACTAATCTATGGTGTGTGCCATGCGATCATCCCGAGCTCCATCATCCGCTACCGGAAGTACCTGAAACCAAAACTCAAAGCCGTAAGCACGAAGCTTAGTGAGTTCCCCAAATACCTCATACCATACAAACCATTCATAGCCAAGAGCTATACATAACCGACTTATCCATAATCAAATAAGGTGCTATGTGCCAAACATAGTCTTGCCATTATGCCACGGGCCGCGCGTGGTCTTCCTGGTCAAGCCTAGGCCGCTCCCTGGGTCTTACAGACAAGTGCCAAGGGCCACCCCTGGTCTTACAGACATGTGCCAAGGGCCACCCCCTGGTCTTTTATGCAAGTATCACAAAGACAACCGTACATACTACTCTACTTAACTAAACAACATACAGTGTGCAAGAAGCCACCTCCTGGTCTTTCATATATAATAGCATACAATGCGCCAGGAGCCACCTCCTGGTCTTTCATACATATTTCCTAGGGCTAACCCCCGGGTCTTCTTGTCATCCATAATAACATACTGTGTGCCAGGGGCCACCCCCTGGTCTTTCATGCATATTCTAAATGGGCCGGAATTGGTGCCTTAGACCCATACACATAGTGAGGAGACTCACCTCGCACTGCTGAACTCTGCTAATAATCCTCCGGCTGCTGACCGAAAACTCTCTGAACTCCCGCTCCACTAGCTCCCCGAGCTACCAATATCAATGCAACACTTAGTCTAACTATCTCCCGAAAGTCAACTGAGTCAACTCAGGTCGAAGTCAAAGTCCTGGTCAAAGTCAACCTTCCAGGTCAGCCCTACTCGTCGAGTCACCCTACTGACTCGCCGAGTTCATAAGTCCAGAGTCCTTCCACTCGCGACTCTACTCGCCGAGTCAGTCCATGACTCGCCGAGTCTAACGATTTCCGAGTCCTGACCCGTCCAACTCACCGAGTCTCTAATCGACTCACTGATTCGAGTCTAAACGCGAAGGGTTTGGGGTTTCGCGACTTGACTCGCCGAGTCCAAGAACAGACTCGCCGAGTCCAAGACAATCTTCATCCAACTCGCCGAGTTCATGCCCAACTTCATCCGACTCGACGAGCTGTTCATCCCACTCGTCGAGTTCCTCCTCATCTTCAAGCTACTCACCGAGTCCACTCAAAGGACTCGCCGAGTCCATCCGGTCCTTCATACATGCAGAGGACTTTTGAGTCATGCAGGGACTCAAATCTGTAGATCTACCCTTCCCAAGCCTATTCCTCACGTAAAGTTGCAAACTTTACGTGTAGAGAAGGAGATCTAAGCAAAATACACCATAAACTAGGGTTTAAGTCCAAGGGGCTTCAACATTGACTCAAGGGCTGATACTTTATGCTTCTCTAGTCCATAACACACTTGGATTTGAAGTAGCAACTCGAGATCCGACTTCTAACTCAAATGGGTGTCAAACCATGGCTTAAAAGTCCCAAATCTCACAACCATGGAAGACCTAAAGGAGAGAGGGACGACTTATTACCTTCAATATCTCAGAAAGGCTCCACAAACTCCAGATCTATAGTCCCTTCTTGCTCCTCCAAGTTCCTTCTTCTTTCTCCAAGCTTTAATGTACCTTCCAAGGCAACAAATGGCTCAATCAAAGGTTATGACGGCTAGGGTTTGGTATTCAGGGCTGAAGAGGCAGTAAGGGAACCCTAGAAAGAAGATTAAGACGTTTATATAGGCTCCAAGTCCCAAATTTAGGGTTTTCCACGCACAGACCAGACTCGCCGAGTCACCTTGGCCTACTCGCCGAGTCGGTCACTTACTCCTCGACCCGGATCCCGCTCGGACTCGCCGAGTCCCCCTTTGGACTCGCCGAGTCGACCCCTAAACTTAGGGTTTTCTTTCCTTTCTCGGCCTTCAAAACTTTGGGTGTTACAACTAAGGTTTTTGCAAAGGTTGTCACTTGTCATCAGAGAAGAAGGGAGAGGAAGTCATCGTCGACAAACCCCTATAAAGAGAAAGGGTTTCTCTTCCTTCACCTTCTTCGCCTTTGTTGAGTCACATTTGAGTGTATGTGTCTTCTCAGAGATCTGAAGAAGAAATGAGACACTGCAAACCCTAGCAACTCGAAACCACCACTGATATGATCTTCAACTCGTCATTTAAGAGGGATGTAGATCTGATAAAGGGGGCGACTGGTGAAGGAATAACTGATAAATAGAGATGAAATGAGTCGGGTTTGTTGTCGTGTTCATCGATGTAGGGTTTGCAAAGGCGAAGTAGTCGTCGGAGCAAATGAGATAGAGGACGACGGTGAAAGTGGTGGATTCTGGACGAGCGATTTCTGGCGGGCACAACCGCACAGTTAACACAATCGATACACAGATCTTGAAGGTGGATTTCACAAATAAAGTTGGATTTGGGGCAGGAGCATTATGGTGAATTTCCGATTGAGAAGATGCATCTTTTTCTTGAGCTTTTTTAATTGAGGTTCCTCCCGTTAATCTCTTTTCAACCAACGAGAGAGAGAGAGAGAGAGAGAGAGAGAGAGAAATATTTTATTTTATATTTTATATTTTTTTAGTTATGAATAATTAAATAACAAAAAAACAAAAAACAAATGGAAAAAGGCAAATCCGTCATTTTTATATTTTTTAAAATGTTTTGGACCAAAACCGCAACAAAACGATAACTTTTGGACAATTGGTACTAGTCAAAACGTATTTGGCCCAAAGTAGCATTTTTGTTTGTTAGTACTTTATTTATATTTTTGTTAAAAAAAATACATATTCATTTTAGGAAGCCTACTTATTTATATCATGTCATCCATACAAGTGATTTCCACCTTATAATTTGATAAAATTTATGAGACTTCAATAACACATCATCATTTTAATTTATGATCTTTATTTACATTATGGTTATTTATGTTGTCTAAAAATTAAGACCAACCACAGGGTCATGCCATGACAGTCCAAAGTTATGAACATTTTGTTAGTTCTCTCCTAATTAACCTTCAATTGAAAAAACAACTCAAATGAGGAGAGATAAGGATAACTAGTATATCAGATAAAAGATATTGAAGACAGTTGACACAATAACATGAACAAAAATATTTCATAAATAGAATGAAATGAATTTCATAATAATTTATATTTAATAACAAAAATAGTTGTAGCGTGTATTCTGAAATCTAGTAGCATGAGAAATAACATGTAATCACAAAAAAACAAACAAACAATGATGGCTATTGGTTCGAATACACATACACACACGAGCCCAAGCATATTTATAGTTAGCACAAACAAGAAAGATATATAATTACTTTTTCATTAACATGTTAATCTCTAATATCTAACCACTTGTAAACAAAATTCCAAGAACAACTATATAGCCAGCATTCCATGAGCTTTCTGCTTTATCCACATGGATCCTATAGAAAATATTCACAATCACAAATAATATCACCAATCGCCTTACACCGGAGCGATACCATTTCCAATATTTTATTGTTTTGCCTCTATAGGAGGGCAAGCCAAGAAAACTAGTACCAGTAATTAAAAACACATAGATTATACTTCTACAATCTTATATATTTTTGGTGTTATATCTAAAACCAATGAAACTCAAAGTATTTTATGATATTAGTCATAAAATATTGTTAGGTGGCATGTTTAGTCAGGGTAATGTAAGTATTGGTGATTGTTGAGTGGATACCCTAGGGATTGTAGGTAGTTAACGTTCGATGGTCTGAGAACTCTTGGTTTAGACTTTCTTGTGTTCCTTGTTTGGTTGTGAGGATTATTTGTTCGACTGTCTATCTGGTCCCTGACTACATTTGGCTATGTGTTCATGAGGCAGTTGTCAGTATTAGCATTGGCCCGATATGAATATGGTTCAGACGCGAGGCCAATGACGTTGTTCCAGTGATAGCAGGGTGGCTGAGAGTTGGCAATAGTAGTGGTTGGGAGTCATTGGTAGAGTACCAATAGTTGACATGTATATTTGTATGTATGTTGTATGCTTATGTATAGGAGATTTGACAAATCAACATTAACGCCGAGAATTTTATATGGATGGATTGTATGTATGATGTAATATGTGGTATACTGGGGAACTCACTAAACTTTATGCTTATAATTGTGGATTAACCATTTTACAGGTCGTTCGTGAGAAGAGCTTGGCGGAACTGTACACACACACCAAAGATATTCGTTTCCACAAGTTTGTAAACTTAACTTTGATAATGTATGATTTTTTAATAAATTAAATGTTGTTTAATGGTTTTCGAAATAAAAGATTTAATTGGCTAGTCTATGTTTTAAAGAAAAATCTCTTTGTAATTTTTGGAATGTTACATTAATTCTCATAACATTGGTTTACTTAGTAGTTACTTTTGTTGTTAATTTTATACTATATTCAAGATATCAATATTAAATATGCAACAAATATTCAAGCAACTTTCAGTAGCATATGTTTATTTGTGAATAAAAAAATGGTGAAATGTCTTTTTTAGCAAATCTTGATTTATTATATGTAACGCCCCATTTAGGTTTATATTTATTTTAAATAAATAATGTCGAGTGTTTAATGTGTTAATTCTACTTATAAGACTATTATAAGTTATATATGATTATGTGGTACCAAATGTGGTGTTTTTGCGGATTGAAAATAGTCAAAATACACGGGAATGATTTAATGGTTACGGAGGAATGATTTAATGGGTACGGCTTAAACCGTACCATTATAAATACATTTAATTATGGAAGCAAAAATATATATCACTTTTTAGCCAAAGTGATTTAAATGAAAATCATAGTACTCGGCGATACCTACACGTGGATATAAAGAACGTTGAAATTGGAGCTCGTATGAAGAAGTTATGAATTTTTTTAAAAAAAACAAGGAAAATACCCGATAGAATAAGTCGGACAGGGCTTAGGACGCTAAGCGTCCATATGGGGATGCCATACGTCCATAAAGGGGTCATCCATAATGATTGGCGCAAGTTACTGACAAAGGGAATCTAGATACGACAACTCGTGGGAGTCTTGGGAAAGTGGATCTGGTAGACGAACGTCAGGCGTCCGCTTATGGACGCTTAGCGTTTGGATTTCATATTTTAATGCTAGGCGTTCTCATGCAATGTATAAATTGAGGAGTTGCTCTTTTGTTTGAGTTACAAATTTCTCCCTAAACTCTCTCGAATGTATTATGGTGTAAACGTATTTTTAGTTATAAATTCAATATATCGGGTTATCCTTTTGGACGTATTTCCATGTCTCGAGTCATAAAAATATGATCTTGGCCCTTGAGATTCTTTCATGCAATCCATTAAGAGCTTTAGTGGTTAAGATAAGTTAGGGTTTTGTTGTTGGGCTTGATTTATACATTTAGAACCATAAAGTTTGTTGTTGGGCTTGATTTATACATTTAGAGCCATAAAGTTGTAAACTTTATGGTTTGGGATGCCATTTGGGACTAAGACTTAGATTTGAACGTAGTGACTTAAGGAAATAAGTCCTCAACATGAAGTTGTCAAGACATCGTGTATGCTGGGCATAACCTGTCGAATGTCGGGCATACGCCTAAGGGATCCCCGATCTGGATCGCGTATACGCGGGGCGTACAAGCCGAGTACACGGGGCGTACTCGGTCTGGGTTGACTTTTCTTAATTTTGACTTTGACCAAGGTTGACCAGATTTGATTTGAGAGTATTTTGGATATTTTTAGCAATAGATGAGTCTTGGTCTCTATCTATTGAATAGGTGACCTGTAGAGTCGGTATTTAGAGCAGTTTATCGTTCAACTTTTCGTCAGACTGTGAGGTGAGTTTTCATCACTGTACTTGTGGGTCGAAGGCATCAAGGCCGGTCCATTGGATTGATATCCTGTTATACATTGATTTGTGATATGTTGCATATGGGATAGATCTGTAGGATTATATGATTATTGTTGCTATGCGTAG
Organism: Lactuca sativa; assembly: GCF_002870075.4. Classification (NCBI taxonomy): domain Eukaryota; kingdom Viridiplantae; phylum Streptophyta; class Magnoliopsida; order Asterales; family Asteraceae; genus Lactuca; species Lactuca sativa. The sequence goes on from NC_056631.2 coordinate 10,628,812, forward strand.
ACCGGTAGATCTGTAGGACTACCTGTGATTTCTGGTTGCATGATTACATGTCTGTTGATTTTGTTTGTTATCTGTTATATGTCGACATATTGTGTTAGGTTGAGACTTTATTGCTTTGTGTGTGAGTCAACAGACCGGGGGTATTCTATCCCAATGGATGACTACACCGAGGGTATTCCAGTCCGATGACTGATTGGACCCAGCATGCATTTTCATTTATGACATGTGTTTTGTGTGGTGGTATTTTGGGAGAACTCACTAAGTTTTGACTTACAGTTTTTGGTTTTGGTTTTAGGTACTTCCGAGGATCGTGGGAAGGCAAAGGCGTGACCATACACATCTTGATTTTTATGTTGTTGATCTTGGGAGACTCTGTTCTAAATAATATTTCAGAAACAATGGTTTTGTAAACACTTTTATTAATATATGAGTTGATTTGAAAAGTTTAAATTGGTTGTGATTTTGAGACGTTACAAAAATGTATAGAATGTGAACTTACAAAGCGTTGGATCATCAGATACTATTAACATTTTTACAGGACCCTCTGGGGTAAGCAGATGAATGAACCTAGCTTGACTGGCGTGACAACTGCATTACTCTTGAAAATTATGTTTAAAGTCTTCCTTATTTTATATTATTTCATGATTACTATAATAAAGACAAAGTTGGTTTTATGTGTGTTTGATGAAATGTTTTAAATGTCAATATTTTATAAATGGAGTTTATTATCTTTTAAATGGGGACCAAATCATATGTTTTAACACCGTGACAGAAAAATTTTAAATTTTTCATAAAAACGATTTAGGGTGTTACATTATACTTCATTTTTGAAGGAGAGAAGCTACTGGGAGGTGTTATGGGTATGTTTCCTAGGACTTGCAAGCCTACATAGTACCATATATCAAGAGTACCAATGAGCATTAGAGGTAATCAACCAAAAAGAAGAAAAAAAACTCTATTTTGATATTATTTTGATGTTATCATGAATTGTTATAAAGTTGAGTGTTTTAATGAGATTTGATAATTTTATAGACGATCCTCATTAATGAAAGGACAAATATTTGGAGCAAAAGGAAAAACTAAGAATTGGTGCCACCCCAAATAAGGGACCTTTTCGTTCAAGTGCTCGATTTTCTAATTTATTTTGACAAGTACATGATGGGGTTTTTCTTAAAGGGTTAATAACCTAAATGGGGTGGATGCTCCCAATATGAGACGTGGCTGCATACCTGGACCTAGGGGACCTAGGGACAGAAGGGCCTCTGGTTTACATTCGTGTGTTTTGCCGTTAATTCTCCTTGGATCGAATCAAGGTAGCCGAAGGGTATTTTGGTTATTGTGGTTATTTAGAGATTTTTTATGGCTTCTATGTACATGTTATGGTTGGGTGCTACTATGTTTCATTATTTGTGTTGCTAATTATCCTTGGGTCTGCATCAAGGTTGCCGGAGGGTATTATGGTCCTTGTGGTGAATTGTAGATGTTTGTGGCTCTAATTCTAGCTTTGCTTCTAGTGTGTTGCATTCATTCTTTTGCAAGTTAAATTTTGCCGCTACTTTCTTTAGCTGATTTTCTTGGCACAATAACTAATATACTAATTATATTTTTAATAGTTACCATCAAAATAACAACTTAATATTTTTGTAAAACAATCAACAATCAATAACATCATGGGTAATGCTTATAAGTTAACATGGTTTTAGTTGATTTATAAAAATTTTAATAATTGAACTCTTAATATTAAATACATAACTTGGTTTTATATATATATATATATATATATATATATATATATATATATATATATATATATATATATATATATATATATATATATAACGGTATAAGACTAGATTACCAAATGAATGTACTCTCTAGCTACAACAAGTATATCCGCACAAGTGTAAGTATATCTGTACAAAATAAAACACCATAACATAGACTTATAGGTTTGCTTCCTTTAATGATACCAACTAGAGGGGAATTAGCTGCGCCTTTGGCGCTGTGTTTGTTTGTTTTTTTTCCTTATTTCAAGATGTACCAAATGGTAGAACATAATATAATATTACTCAAAACATATTACATTAATTTGACCTGAAATGTTATATAGCTCACAAAAGTAAAAATTTCTAACCTATTTTTGTAATAAAAAAATTGAAAAAATTCACCTTTAATCCATCAATGAGTCGACCCGGCATGCTTCCAATGTATGTCCTTCTATGGCCTTTAATCTCAGCATCATCTTTTACACCACCAAGAGATATTCTTATGAACTTCCTCCCAAGAGCAGCAACAATAGTGATACGAATCAGGGGAGATGGGACTGAATTTATAAGAGACGCAACGCAAGGGGTGATTAGTAATTTAATTAAAGTTAATTATAGACTTTAGTTTTGTGTGATTAAGTTTCCTAGTATGGTGATTTTCGTTTATGCTTTAATAAGGGCTAGGGCCGGCTTGGGAGGGACATGAATTATGAACTTTAATCTTTCTTTGTAGATATCTCTTTGAATCTCGAACTATCAGAGCCCCAATTGTAGATTTCTTTTAAGCATTAAGCTAATAGTAGTTGCAGCTTTGAGTCTATTCGTATCAAATTGGTATCAAAGTGACGTTCCTGGAGGACTGTTCACGACGTCACTGTTCATCCGGTTTATAAATTAGGTCCATGACAAAACCAGTCACTCGTTCTGAAGGCACCAATGATTCAACCTCCGATGGTGATCGCGACCGATTGGAGGAGATGAACCAGGAGATTAATTCGATCAAGGCAGATGCAGAAAAGAGACAGACTATTACAGACTAAAGGCATGCGGAATTGATGGGATTGCTCTTGAAGGTTTCGCAAACTTCTAGCCTACCACCACCGATTTCTTCATCAACAAGTCAGACCCAACCACCGCCACCATCATCGAGCCTACCACCACCACCACCTTTCAGACCACCACTAACGTTGTTCTAGTCAGTGACATCTATACTGATTCCGACATTGACCACACACCTGATGGACGGATGGTTCCAACACCAGCCCCACCTTGCCCAGTTTGGAAGGGAGGATCAATAGCGCCAACCCACACCATTTACTATCGAAGATGTCTCAGGATCAAGTAACAGTCGAGGTCAACAGACCTACTTAGACACGGGGTGGGGGAAGACCAATATGAACCCAGGGGTTATAACGAGGGCCATGTATTCAACCAAGACCTTATGGGTGGCCACATAAATGGAGGATGGGTACAGGGAACATATTATCGCCTGCGAAAGCTAAAGATGCTATTATTTGAGGGTGAAGATGCATTTGGATGGGTATACAAGGTTGAACGTTTCTTTGAGATCCAGGGTTTGGTTTCGTCTGCAGAAAAACTCAGGGTCGCGGTATTATGTTTGGAAGGACCGGTGTTGGCTTGGTATCGTTGGAATAAGCAGCGTTCGCCATGTCGTAGTTGATGGGTTTTAGCCATAAGAACTTTCCTATGTGCGCATGCAAAACCCTAATGCTTGGATCTAGGCTTTCTAATTAAACATGCTTTGAATCCAAGACTTCTAATGACTAATTATGTGTAATAACAATATTAAATCAGATCTAGAATCATACCTTTGAATCTCTTGTTTGATCTTGTTGTCTTGGAGCTCTAGAGTCACAATTGTCACTCCTCTAATGGCTTACAAACACCAAATAGAAAGGAGGATGATTTGAGAGAAAGGAGATGGGGGGGGGGGGGGAATTCGGCCAGGGGTTCTCTACTTTAGATCAAGTGCTGATTTCCCTTTGCCATAGGGTCTATTTATACTTGTAGACTCCTTAAGGGTTACAGCTTAAACCCTAGTTGGATAATCTTCTCTTAAAGCAATCCAAATCCATTCCTTAGATAGCCTTTGGACGATTTGAAGCTATCTCTAGCTTCTAGAATCCGTCCACCCCTATCCAATATGGATTTACAGTCTAAAGTTTAACTATCAAACAATTGACAGTTTATACCCTCTTATTTAATTAATCTCTTTAAGTCACCAAATTAATTCTAATTAATTTATGACTTATATTAATCAAATAACAATATTATTATTCTTTATATTATTATTATTATTATAATATATTAATAACATTTATTCTCTCTTAATAAATCATCCTATCAAGTTGCTATGGTGAAGGCAACCCAAAAGGACCATGCACAACCGGGTCAAATACTTGCCTAATATAGTTGCAGCCTTAGACACTATTCCAACAGTCTCCCACTTGGATAAGTCTATTAACTATATGCACAAGTACAATTCGATTTGCAATCGTAGCTCTCTAAGACGCTGTCAAACTCTGATCTAATCAATCTTGTCCTTTAGATAAGGGATCGTACAGTCCTCTGTTAGATATCATGCTGACAATTCTATGGAATGATTAGTCAAGCATTTAGGTTTCTCGATCTCCGATTTATTCGACATAGAACTTAATCGAACACATCAATTCAGTTCTGACCGGGCCCGGCACATAAGTCAAATCAAATCATCGAGCGGCCGAGATATCGCTTTTACCTTCTTAGGATAAAAGTTACAGATAAACTTCGACTTATATGCATTTACTTATTCATTAACCCACTCTACACAACAATGCGTTTTATAACACCGAGTTACTGATGCGTTTTCGCATTATCAATGTACAATCAATTAATAAATAACAAACCACATATCTAGGTTTTAAGACTATATGATATTATCGTCTTGTGATCACCCTTTTATATCATATTCCATAAGGTGATTCCAGCAAGCACGGGTTTGTCCCAATGCTCAAAACCAGTTCATAAGCACTCATGAACGTTGCAGCAACCCTTTGCTATGTCTAACACCATTTAGACAATCTACACACCAATTCATGACAATCTTCATTCATATCTACTTCCAACATATGAACGATTGTGGACAATTTGAATAATTCGATTATTCTTAATAAATTCAATTATTCTGGAAGTCAAAACATGCAAAATGAAACAATAGTTAAACAATTAACATAAGATAGTAACATTACTCATAAATAAAACTCCTTTATTTAATCATCAAATGTTAATCACATTTATCTATTACACGTTTCTAATACTATCTTTCTAATCTATGCTAATATCATCCTTCAGCCCAATACTCCTAGCATGCTGCAAGTGCTTAACCCTACTTAGTCCCTTCGTAAGCGGATCTGTTGGGTTATCTTCTCATGATATCCTCTTTACTACGAGTTGTCCTTCTTCTACACGATGTCTAATAAAATGATATTTTCTGTCGATATGTCGTGATCTACCATGATCCCTTGGTTCCTTGGTCAAAGCAACCGCTCCTTCATTATCACAGAAAATCTCCATGGGCTCCTTTATGGCAGGTACAACTCCAAGATCACCGATGAAGTTCTTCAGCCATATTGCCTCATTCGACGCTTCGCTCGCTGCAATGTACTCTGATCCGCACGTTGAATCAGCTACGGTTTCCTGCTTGGAACTCTTCCATGTCACTGCTCCTCCATTCAGGGTAAAAACCCAGCCCGACTGCGAACGGTAGTTGTCCCTGTCGGTCTGAAAGTTGGCGTCACTATACCCTCGCACCTTCACGTCATCACTCCCTCCGAGGACTAAGAACCATTCCTTCGTCCTCCGAAGGTACTTAAGGATATTCTTCACCGCAATCCAATGGGCTCTCCCACAATTCCCTTGATATCTGCTAACCATGCTCAAAGCGAAGGCTACATCAGGGCGAGTACAAGTCATAGCGTACATGATTGAGCCAACTGCGGAAGCGTATGGTACTCGGCTCATTTCTGCTATTTTAGCTTCGGTACTCGGACTCTGAGTCTTACTCAATTTGGCATTACTTTGTATCGGTAATTCTCCCTTCTTTGAGTTTTCCATACTAAAACGTTTTAGTACCTTCTCTAAGTAAGTGTTCTGACTAAGTCCTATTAGTCTCATACTTCTTTCTCTTACTATCCTTATTCCCAAAATGTAAGAAGCCTCTCCGAGGTCCTTCATAGCGAAGCACTTCCCGAGCCAGGACTTAACTTCCTGCAGAGTCGGAATGTCGTTTCCTATGAGTAGTATGTCATCGACATATAGAACGAGGAAGCTAACTATACTCCCATTGGCTTTGACATATACACATGATTCATCTTCGCTTCGTACAAATCCAAACTCTTTGACTTTCTCATCGAAACAAAGATTCCATCTGCGAGATGCTTGATTAAGTCCATAAATGGACTTCTCAAGCTTACACACTCTATTTGGATGCTTCGGATCCACAACCCCTCTGGCTGAGCCATGTAGACATCCTCAGCCAACTTCCCATTAAGGAAAGCGGTCTTGACATCCATTTGCCAAATCTCATAATCATGAAATGCGGCAATCGCTAGCATCACTCTAATAGATTTTATCTTCGCAACCGGTGAGAAGGTCTCATCATAGTCAACTCCGGGAGTTTGAGTAAAGCCCTTCGCGACCAATCGCGCTTTATACGTGTGTACTTTTCCATCCACGTCGGTCTTCTTCTTGAAGATCCATTTGCACCCAACAGTCTTACGTCCGGGCACATTATCGACCAAATTCCAAAATTGGTTATCATACATGGATTGGATCTCGCTATCCATTGCCTCTTTCCATTTCGCAGACTCCGGGCCTGCCATGGCTTCCTTATAGCTGTTAGGTTCATCAAAGTTTATTAGTGTACCGTCACTAATATACGTGTCCCCTTCGGTAGTAATATGAAAACCATAAAACTGGGGTTGAGCTCTAACTCTATCGGAACGTCTAAGAGGTAAGGATTCGTCAATCGGTTCAACCGGAGTTTCCTCCTCGGGTTGAGTGCCAGCGGTAGAGGTTCCTTCATCTATCGACTCTTGAATATCTTCAAGCTCGATTTGCCTCCCATTGTCTCCTTGGCCTATGAGTTCTCGCTCTCGGAAAACTCCTCTCCTCGCAACAAAGACAACATTGTCCTTCGGTCTATAGAAGAGATATCCAAAGTATTTCTGCGGGTAGCCGATGAAAATACATTGCTCACTTCGAGTTTCGAGCTTATCGTGAGTATCTCGTCTTACGAAAGCCTCGCAACCCCAAACCTTGATATGTGCCAACGAGGGAGCTTTCCCTGTCCACATCTCGTGAGGTGTTTTGGTAACCTTTTTAGTAGGGACTCGGTTAAGGATATGGGCGGCAGTTTCTAAGGCATACCCCCAAAAAGAGATAGGTAGTGAAGCACGACTCATCATAGAGCGAACCATATCCAATAGGGTTCGATTACGCCTTTCTGCCACACCATTCAACTGCGGTGTCCTAGGAGGCGTCAATTATGAAACTATTCCACACTCCTTGAGATAATCGTGGAATTCAAGACTTAGGTACTCTCCTCCTTGATCGGATCGAAGCATCTTGATTTTCCTGCCCAATTGATTCTCCACTTCATTATTGAACTCTTTGAACTTTTCAAGGGTTTCTGACTTTTGCTTGATTAAATAGATATACCCATATCTACTATAATCATCGGTAAAAGTCACGTAGAAGCGGTTCCCATCCTTCATGGTTGATCTAAACGGTCCACATACATCGGTATGTATTAGGTCCAATAGACCCTCACCCCTCTCGCACGTACTCGTGAAGAGTGATTTAGTCATCTTTCCAAGCAAACAAGACTCGCACATGTCATCTTCCCTAAGGTCGAATGACTCCAACACTCCATCCTTTTGGAGTTGGGCTATGCGTTTCTTGTTGACATGTCCAAGACGACAATGCCACACGGATGCTTTATCCATACTATTGGAAGAATCTATGTTTAAAACATCATTTCCTAAGTTATCAACAATCATAACAGTTTCATAAATTCCATTACATGGTATAGCTTCAAAATAAAAGACACCATTTAGATAAGCCAAAATAGAACCATTCTCATTATTAAAAGAAAATCTAAAACCTTGTCTAAACAAATCATGAAATGAAATGATGTTTCTAGCCATTTCTGGCGAATAGCAACAATTGTTAAAATCTAAACATAAATTATTCCTAAGCACTAAAGAATACACTCCAATCTTGGTCACAGGCGACGATCTTCTGTTCCCCGTGATTAGATTGATCCTTCCTTGCTCCACATCCCTACTTCTTCTTAGTCCCTGCACATTAGAACAAATGTGATAACCACAACCGGTGTCAAGAACCCAAGAAATAGCATGATTAGAATCGTTAGATTTAATTGTGTATATACCTGCGAAAGATGGCTTGATCTTTCCTTGCTTGATGGCTTGCAGGTACTCTGGGTAGCTTCTCTTCCAATGTCCTATCTTATGGCAGTGGTGACACTCTGCCTCCTTAGGGTTAGGGCAGGGCTTAGCAGGATCAACTTTTGTCCCACTAGAAGAGGCACCGTCTCGGGCTTTAACCTTGCGATAGTTCTTAGACGAAGCCTTCCTCTTCTTTCCCTTTCCTTGACCAATAGCCAAGACAGGAGTAGCAGGTGGATTGGGAGTTGGTGCAACAGACTTGTCTTTGAAGTTGCTCTCAGCGACCCTCAAGAGACCTTGGAGTTTGCTTAGGGTGACCTCCTCTTTGTTCATGTGGTAGGTCATCCTAAATTGATTGTACATCGGAGGCAAAGAGTGAAGCACCATGTCAATCACCAAGTCTTCCCCAAAGTCAACATTTAACTTGCGAAGGCGGTCGACATACCTTTGCATCTTTTGCAGGTGCACGGTAAGAGATTCTCCATGACCCATCTTAGCGGAAATCATGTTAGTGCAAATCTCATAACGCTCTTGTCTCGCGTTTTGGTGGTATCTCTCCAATAAGTCTTGATGCATTTCGTACGGGTACATGTCGACTTTTGGAATTCGGAGTTCATGGTGGCTATCATGATGCAATGTACCTTCGTTGCATCGCGCTCATGAGTTTGAAAAGCGGTTATTTCAGCCGGAGTAGCGATTTCAAGGTTTATTTTCTCGAGCTTCTCATCGAGGACATACTCCTTATCCTCATAGAGAGCAATGGTGCGAATGTATCTTATCCATTCACTAAAGTTCGTTCCATCGAAGGTGACCTTTTGGCAAAGGCTCATCAATGTGAAAGAACTAGCAGCAGCGTTGTTTGCGTTCGACATCTACAATTAGAAAGGACAAAGATAGATTAGAATATGAATCCCTAATTTCACCCAATAAGAAAAATTAGGGCTAGGATCCAACAACAATATTTACATATTAGAAAAGGGATGTCGTAATCCAACATGCAAATAATATGAAGGTAAGTGAATGACGATTCACTAATTCTCCACCACAAAAACCTAACTATTAGTCCTAAATGTATTGAGAATTCCTAGGTTCGGATGAGATTCATTGAAACTATTCAATGGCATGTTTAAATCTCGATATGCCCCTCTTGTTTGTGACTGGGATACCGAGGATCACAAAGCGGGTGTGAATTACCATGCAAATTCACACGGTGCCTTCATTGTAACGATCACCTATTCGATGTGCCGGTAAACCACACACGCTCCATCGAACTATGATAAACAATGAATCACCCTTTGTCACCTTTGCTTAGAACCAATTAGTGTGCCGGTAAACCACACACGCTCCACTAACTTCTTAGCAAGGGTGCAAAGTGTAATTTCATGGGATTGCATCAATTCACTTTTCCTAAAGTAACTAAGATTGAGAAATTTTAAAAATATGTAGTTACTTTATATTACATATTATACTTTTAATGAGGTTGCCCTATCCTACCCGTTCGGCTAATGACCCTCCACCGATCAAGCAAGCGGTGGGTGTGAGTGTACACCCATTAAGCGCCATTTTATAGGCCGCAACCTTATACCCACCTTATAGATCGGCTTCGTGAATGAGGCCTACTAACGGTAAGACTAGCATATTTAGTCATACATATATATATATATATATATATATATATATATATATATATATATATATATATATTATTCTTGTAATATTATATTAGTATAGGGTTGTATTTTAAACCTTTTAAAATCTAGGGTTTGAAATTTAAATTGTCTAAATTAAAACTTTTAATCACAAAATATAAATTTCAAAACTTGAGGACAAGTTTTAAGCATTTAAAACATGGAGGATCAAATAACAAATAATTTTAATTAACAATTAATTCCCTAATTATCTATATTTGATTTATTCAAGATTTCATGCAAGATAATTACCAAATTAATCAAAATAATTAATTAGTTATCATATAAGGAAATTAAATATTTTATTAGTTGATAAATATCTTTAATTAGATCAAGATTATAGTCATATATATCAAAAAAGCGGATTAGGGTTGATCTAATATGATTAAGGTAAGTTTCCATAAGATAATTATGAAGAAATCCCGAATCTGGCCATTCCTGACGCTTGGACTCGCCGAGTGCACCAAGGGACTCGCCGAGTCCGGCCAACTCGCCGAGTCCATGACTCAGAAACACAAAAATCGAATTTTGCAGTTAAGTTTCAAACAAACAAGCAACAATTTAATAGAAACCAAGCTAGGCTCTGATACCACTGATGGGTTTTAGCCATAAGAACTTTCCTATGTGCGCATGCAAAACCCTAATGCTTGGATCTAGGCTTTCTAATTAAACATGCTTTGAATCCAAGACTTCTAATGACTAATTATGTGTAATAACAATACTAAATCAGATCTAGAATCATACCTTTGAATCTCTTGTTTGATCTTGTTGTCTTGGAGCTCTAGAGTCACAATTGTCACTCCTCTAATGGATTACAGACACCAAATAGCAAGGAGGATGATTTAAGAGAGAGGAGAGGGGGGGGGGGGATTTGGTCAGGGGTTCTCTACTTTAGATCAAGTGCCGATTTCCCTTTTCCATAGGGTCTATTTATACTTGTAGACTCCTTAAGGGTTACAGCTTAAACCCTAGTTGGATAATCTTCTCTTAAAGCAATCCAAATCCATTCCTTAGATAGCCTTTGGACGATTTGAAGCTATCTCTAGCTTCTAGCATCCGTCCACCCCTATCCAATATGGATTTACAGTCTAAAGTTTAACTATCAAACAATTGACAGTTTATACCCTCTTATTTAATTAATCTCTTTAAGTCACCAAATTAATTCTAATTAATTTATGACTTATATTAATCAAATAACAATATTATTATTCTTTATATTATTATTATTATTATAATATATTAATAACATTTATTCTCTCTTAATAAATCATCCTATCAAGTTGCTATGGTGAAGGCAACCCAAAAGGACCATGCACAACCGGGTCAAATACTTGCCTAATATAGTTGCAACCTTAGACACTATTCCAACAGTAGTTGGGACGAACTCAAAATTAGATTGCTTGACCGGTTCCAACCATCGCTAAATGGAAGTTTACATGAACAGTTCCTAAAACTTACTCAAGAAGACACTACACGTGAGTATGTTGGCAGATTTGAAGCATTGGTAGCCTAGCTGAGTGGTATACCTGAACCAATTCTAGAAGGAAATTTCATTAAAGGACTGAAACCCGAGTTAAGAACATCAATGATTAAGTCTCAACCAGTGGGCCATAGTCAAACAATCAGACTAGCATTGTTGATTGATGAGAGCCACTCGGGTACAAATTCGATAACCAATAAGGGGATAACTAGGAGCGCCACCACTCGACCTCATGTTAGTTTTGCCAAACCGCTTGCCCAGATCGCGGGGCCTGAGCAGAAGGTAACCATAATCTCTAAAGCACCTTTTAAACGGTTGACAGAAGCAGAAATCGCCGCAAAACGAGCCAAAGGATTGTGTTTTCATTGTGATGGAAAGTTTGGACCGGGACACAAATGCCCTGGAAAAACATTACAGGTGTGGTTGGTCGAGGAAGGAGGTAGTGAAGAGGAGGAAGAGGACCCGGAGCATGCTCATCTTGACATGATATCTGTTTCGGCTAGTTCGGTTATGGGGTTGACTACACCGCAGACCATGAAACTCAGAGGGCAGATCAGTGGGAACAAGGTAGTGGTACTTATTGACAATGGAGCGACCCATAACTTCATTTCACTACCTTTAGTGACGAATTTGGGTCTCACAGTCAAAGGCACACGTGAAACAGGGGTGATGATGGGCAACGGGAAATTTGAAAAGAGTTATGGGCTGTGTAGACGAGTGGTTTTGTCTTTTCCAGGCTACCAAATGACAAGTGATTTCTATCTTTTAGAGCTCGGAAGTACAAATTTAATTCTGGGAATTAAATGGTTGCGCACTCTAGGTGATACACACGATAACTGGAGAGAACTCACTATGTCTTTTGTAGCAGAAGGAAAGAAGGTTACACTAAAGGGGGAGCCAGGGTTGACTAGAGCAGAGACATCGTTACAAGCGCTAGTGTGCGACCTGCCAGGTGTAACCGAGGGTTACTTGGTCGAGTTTCAGAATTTAGCTGTTGCTACGGGGCCATCATCATAAGTGCAACCGGCTTTGGATGACTTACTAACTGATTTTGCTGATGTTTTTATGCTACCTGCAGGTTTACCCCCATCTCGTGGACATGAGCATGCCATTAATCTGAGGGTCGGGACTGAACCGATCAATGTACTACCCTATCGATATCCCCAACTGTAGAAGGACGAGGTGGAAAACTCATTGAGGAGATGCTTACAGTAGGGGTAATCCAGCAAGTTCTAGTCCGTTTTCCAGTCCAGTGTTATTAGTGAAAAGGAAAGATGGTAATTGGCGATTCTACGTCGACTACCGGGCTCTTAACAAGGCAACAATATTAGACAAGTTTCCTATCCCTGTTATTGACGAAATGCTCGATGAACTACATAGCGCGGTTATTTTCAGCAAACTTGACTTAAAATCTGGGTACCATCAAATTCTGATGAAACCGGAAGATATTCAAAAGACGGCATTTCGGACCCACGAAGGGCATTATGAATTCCTCATGATGCCCTTCGGGTTGACCAATGCCCCATCAATGTTTCAAGCACTTATGAACAAGATGTTTCGGCTGTATCTGCGTAAATTCGTTCTCGTCTTCTTTGACAATATATTGATCTACAGTCGGTCGATAGATGAGCATCGGGAGCACCTCACACGGGTTTTTGGTTGCCTTAGAACTGAGGGCCTGTTTTGTAATCGCAAGAAGTGTGTTTTTGGTCAAGATAAGGTGGAATACCTTGGGCACATAGTGACAAAAGGCGGCATCATGGCTGATCCGGCGAAAATATTAGCTATGACCTCATGGCCTGAGCCTAATACTGTACGTGAGCTGCGAGGGTTCCTCGGACTAACAGGATATTACCGTAAACTTGTGCAAGGTTATGGAAAAATCGCAAGGGCACTCACTGATCTACTTAAAAAAGATTAGTTTCATTGGAATGAGGAGGCAGCCCGCACATTTCGACAGTTACAAGACACAATGACACGGGTTCCTGTTTTAGCTCTCCCTGATTTCACCAAGGAGTTTGTCATTGAGACGGATGCATCGGGTCATGGTTTAGGGGCGGTACTAATGCAAGAGGGGCGACCAGTGGCGTACTTTAGTCAGGTGTTGGGAATGCGTGCTCAACAAAAGTCGATCTACGAAAGAGAACTGATGGCCATTGTTCTAGTTGTTCAAAAATGGCAGCCCTACTTGTTGGGCAAACGTTTTCGAGTGATCACTGACCAGCGAGCATTGAAGTACTTGTTGGATCATAGGGTGGTGTCTGGAGAGTACCAGAAGTGGATTTTGAAACTATATGGGTATGACTTTGAAATTTTATATCGACCCGGGAAGGAGAATGGAGCAGTCGACGCTTTGTCGAGACGAGGTGATGGGGTACGGTTGTCTGAACTCGTGGTTTCTCACACCAGTAATAAGGGTGACTTGTTACTAGATTTAAAACGGGACCCAGATGTCTTAGCCATGATTAGTTTAATCGAAGCCGGAGATGAGAAGATGAATGAATATGAGATTCGAGATGGATTGGTTTTCTATCAGAATCGCTTGGTGTTGCCCTCCCACTCTTCTTGGATTGACCGTTTATTCCAGGAAGCGCATGCGGGTGTGGTGGGGGGTCATGAAGGTACTCAAAAATCCTACCATCGATTAGCACGAGAATTTTATTGGGTTGGCATGTGGCGGGACGTGGCGGAACGGGTAGCCAAATGTGGCATTTGTCAGCAGAATAAATATTCGAATTTGGCACCAGCAGGCCTTTTACAACCACTAGAATTACCAAAATGGATCTGGGAGGATTTAAGCATGGATTTCATAGAAGGGTTGCCAAAATTGGAAGGGTATAGCGTGATCTTGGTTGTGGTTGACTGTCACATTCATTCGTGAGATTATATGGTTACATGGTATTCCTTTGTCAGTGGTGTCGGATCGGGATAAAATCTTTCTGAGTCATTTCTGGAAAGAACTCTTCCGACTCCAAGGTACCAAGTGGAAATATAGCACTGCATATCACCCACAGACGGACGGTCAAACCGAGGTTGTGAATCGTAGTTTAGAAACATATTTGCGTTGTTTTGCGTCAGGTAAACCAAAACAGTGGGTGAAATGGTTACCATGGGCGGAATATTGGTACAATACATCCTATCATTCATCTGTTAAAGAAACTCCTTTTAAAATCTTGTATGGTCGTGACCCACCTAGTCTGCTCAATTATGATTTTGGCACGGCAGTCACGTTTGAGGTAGATAATTACCTGTGGGAGCGAGATGGGGTGTTAGAGGAACTCAAGGAACAGTTGGCAAAAACACAACAGGTGATGAAGGCCCGAGCTGATCACAAAAGGAGAGATGCGGAATATGAAGTTGATGACTTGGTTTATTTGAAGTTATGTCCTTACAGGCAAAATACGGTGGTTGGAAGGCATAATGCTAAACTAGCACCACGTTTTTATGGTCCTTTTCGCATTTTAGCTCGTGTGGGGAAATTAGTCTATCGCCTAGCATTACCAGCCTCCGCAACCATCCATTCGGTTTTTCACGTTTCTCAGCTCAAGCATATGATTGGTGACCAGGAGGCTCTATCTTATTTACCAGAAGGATTGACAGAGACTATGGAAGTACAGGTAGTGCCGGAACAAGTGTTGAAGTTGAGGAAACATCAAGGAAAGCGGGAAGTTTTGGTGAAATGGAAGGATTTACCGGAGGATGAGGCGACCTAGGAGGATATCGAAGTTATACAAGCTCAATTTCCTGATTTCCACCTTGGGGACAAGGTGGATTTTCAGGGGCGGGGTATTGATACGAATCAAGGGAGATCGGGCCGAGTTTATAAGAGACGCAACGCAAGGGGCGATTAGTAATTTAATTAAAGTTAATTATAGACTTTATTTTTTGTGATTAAGTTTCCTAGTATGGTGATTTTCGTTTATGCTGTAATAAGGGCTAGGGCCGGCTTGGGAGGGACATGAATTATGAACTTTAATCTTTTTTTGTGGAGATCTCTCTGAATCTCGAACTATCAGAGCCCCAATTGTTGATTTCTTTTAAGCATTAAGCTAATAGTAGTTGCAGCTTTGAGTCTGTTCATATCAAATTGATGATGTCAATGATGTTTTCCCGACATCTGTAGGGCCCACAAAGCATAATACCAGGCTTTTTGCATCCGGTTTCAGCTGCAATTCAAGAAATTCATCACAACATTGCAATGGAATGGAATGAACAACTCCATTCCTTCCATGATTCCATCATTCCAAATTAAATGTTTTTTAAAATTATAAGTTTTTTTTTACCTCTAAATCTCTATCAACTAATTGTGTGGCTTTTGAAAGCCTTACTTTTACACATAAAAAAAATGTAAATCAAAACTAAAATTATTAATTTCATGTCATCATCCATTATTAATAAGTTCAATCTTTCTTTATGATATCGAATTATTTCACTCCATAATAACTTCCCTCTAACATGCATCTAATTTTATGAATTAAATCAAAGAACAATACAACCATTTATTCATAGTTTTATTACATTTATCGATCCAATTAGCTCAACATCTATACTTACTTATGTTAACTTTTCCTAATAAAAAATTTAAATCTCCACATTAACCGGTCTAACCAACACAAAATGTGAGCCACTAATTTCTGACATCACCAACTCTAACAAAACCACCTCCTTCGGCTGTTTGATTTTCAATGAAGGCTCTAAGAATCCTGCCCCAATAATTAAAAAGAATAATAAATATAAAACATTTAATAATATAAAAAATGTTTAAAGACTTGTAATTGATCATCTTACCTGGTGAGAGTTTTTTCCTTCCATATAACTCTTGGGTCAAAGGATTTGATGCCCAATTATTAACAGCAAGAAGGCTCGTGGGTTGGAATCCTACTATTTTCCCTTCTGATGATATCACAATCTGAAATTTGAGCTCATATCACGATCTATTCTTTGGATGGAATGGAATGAGTTATTCCATTCCATTCCTTCCATGATTCCATCATTACCAAACACTGGCTATTATAGTTTTTATTGGGTTAAAAGATAAGAAAGAAAACCTGATAACTTGCGACTTTATGTCCAGATGCTAATAACAAATCATGGTCAGTTTTATCGGTTGGAGTGATAGTGGATGATGCTGACGTGGCATTATTGTTGTCAACTTGAATCAATCTTGTTAGGTAACCAGGGAGTTGACCTGTTGATACACCACCACCACTTTCTTTTCTTATCTCTCCACTCCACCCATAAACCGCTTCAACTTTCTTCAAAATTTAAATACAAACCTCTTCCAACTATCAACACAAAAGACATAAATGCCCATTGAAATAATAAGACACAAGTGAGGAGGAATTGGAAAGCATCATATGCATATATAATTACATACCATAGTAGGATCCATGGACCAAAGACGAACTGAATCAGTATGTGATGATTGGGGCTGTTGATTTCCACTGAAACGGTTTTGCCCATTTTGAAAACGGGGCAAAAAGATCCGACCCATTACACTAATTGCAACAATTAAGCATCCGCTTATGATGAAAGTAGATACCATTTTCACAAAAGAGTTACCTTTCTGCAACAACAATATCAATATCATAACCTTGTTGAAAGATCACATGTAATTTAAGTGTAGATTATAAAATATCTATCCAAGAAAAGCTATGATTTAATCTACCTAATTCCAGCTCTGAAGAAGATTTAGAAATCTGTTCATATGAAAAAAATAACATGACTGATGATTGATGACATATAATAGAAACATGTACAAACCTGCAGCATATTTGATCTATAACAGATAATAGAAACATATTACCTTCTCTTAGGCATTTCCACAAACACTACAAGTGCACTTCCCTTTTAGCATATTAACAGCCTCTATACAACAATTTATTTCAACCGACATGTAGAATATATACCTTCCTGGGAAGTAAAGCATAAAAAGATGTAACAATCGATCAAGGAAAGGTCATAAAAACCTAACCAAATAAAAACTAAAAGATTAAATCATAAAATCGAACCTGAGACAAAGCTCATAAAGGGGAAGTGGTGATGGCGGTGTAGAATATATACCCTCGGCCATCCTGAAAGAAAGAGCAAGAAACCCCACCACCATAGCCGATACCCTGAAAGTAGAAGAAAACGTTACCTTCAACTCGTTATGAATCAGCCACCAAGAAGGAACATTCACAAAGGAAATCAGAAAAAACAGAGGTGAACAGTTACGGTGGCGCTCAATCGGATACTGTTGTATGCCCTTCGAGGGAGAGAGACGTAAGGAAGAGTGAAGAAGAAATAAAGAGGAACTAAGGAAAAGCGAAAGAAAGAGTATTGGAGGAGGAGGGCAGCGACGTGGAAAACGAACCAGAGAAGAAGGCGGTAACAAAATAAGACAAGAAGGAAAAATGTATGAAGTATCGGTGTCCAAAATAAGAAAAACAAAAGTACCGTGTGAAGTTAGGAAAGAGAAAAAAAAGGTACTGTTGTCCAACTTTTTTAAGCTTTTATGTATATATAAATGTACTTATTTAAAGTAGTGGCACTATCTACTTGTTTAAAGTAGAAGGCTAATGTTTACAAATACATAAAACTATAATGCCTTTTGAATCTATCTTAGGTTATTATAGAAATGTACTTATTTAATCAGTGCAACATTTACTTACATATTTTTTTTTATCGTTCATAGTGTATGTACCGTTGTTTTCAATTATCGTACAAGGAAAAAAATGACACATTCAATTGGTTTTGTTATTAACATATAAATGTAGGAATAATATTGTATTTTTATTTATATTCCAAGTATATCGAAAAATCTACTAAATTTTAATTGTATTATAACATTGTACTTTCATATTTGTGTGTGATTCTTTGTGAGTGCTTCGGTGTGTTCTTCTATGTGTGTGTCTGTTTCTGGAAATAGCAATGACTATGTTTTCGTTATGTTATTTTATTTTTGTAACCGTGGTTCAATGGGCTATAACCTAGTACTAGTGGTAGCTTGCGCATCATGTTTTTATGTCTAAGATTGTGAACAAGATTTAGCTTAGATAATGAAACTTTATTATAAAAAACCAACCAGGTGTTGCATGAACAACAAAGGTAGATGTAGATCTCATAAGAGAGTGCAAATTGAATAGATTTTGTACTGCAATTATGTGTGCAAATTGAATAGATTTTTTATTAACTTTGTTGCAAATACAAGAGAGCTTCCGAGCCTCTTTTAATTTGTGTCATAAATGTTGCAAGAGCAAGACATCCAGATGAGGACAAATTCAGGAATATCCGATTGAGTAATCCAGCTTAATTGTAAGGTGGTTCATTGCTATTATGTTGTATATAACAATAGAACAGAAAGTAGATTGTTATTATGTTATGTGTATAGAACTGAAATTACTACATAGCTATAGGTGATTGAAATAACAGGAAAGAGTTGGGATATTTGAACAAGGGGTTAAGTTTCTAGAGGTCTGTGGGTTTGAAATAACCAATTCATAATTACCATCAATACCAATCTTCAAGACAACAAATAAAGAGAGTAATATATGATTTTGATGTCTTTTTCCAACAAACCTACTATACTAAACAGTAAACAACATGCATTATATTAGAATTTAGAAACCATCCTCAGTCCTCACGACTCTTCAATGAAATCTAATCTGCAACCCTCAACCCCTCATCAATCACTCGTCACCATTGTCTTGAACCCCCTGCAATGCAATCACCGACTTTTACTTATGAAAACAAAACAAAATAAAGATTTGCACATGACTTTTCTACCTTTCTTTTCTTCTTTGAATATGTTCACATTATATAATCATATAAAATGGATTTAACATATAAAGCAAGGTAAAATCTAAAATATCAAAACAACACTCACGCAAAAATTATATCTCAGTTAAAACTGTCAAAACTAACCTTGTTTGGTGTCTATTCCTCTTCATCATCAAAATCTGTAGAATCTGTATCACTTTTAGAATAAGTGATTACAGAACACACATGCAACTTGGTCAAGGAGTCAACAACATCAAACTTCAATATATTATTTAAACAATATATATAAACTTAAAGATTCTTCTAATTAAGTTAGTAAAACAGCATGTATGTTTGACTTTGAGAAAAGGATATCGATAACCACAAGTTTTATCAGCTATGGCTGCAGAGAAGTGGACACTGCCATTGCTTAAACTGTGTGAGATCTGAAAATCTTTGTCAATTGTCAACCTCAAAACTTGTTCACGCCGCCTTTGAGGGTGAAGGCTTCCAGCTACCAGCCTTCTTCCATCAACTCTAAGGCGCAAATAAATTGTTTTGTTTTTGTCTACTCTCTCCGTATCTTCTTTAAGATAAGCCTGTGTACAAAGAATTTTAGTTACTTGTATTGTTATTAATTCTTAATGCAGCAAAATAAGCATATCACGTGTTTTACCTTTGTAAGAAGCACAACTTTGTCTTCAGGAACTTTTACATGAAACGATTCGCCACTTTTAACCTCATAATCTAAATCAAAACAATATGAGTTAGCGGTGTTAAAAACAACTGATGTGAAAACAAAAAAGAAAACATTTTTAGGATGCAGCTAGCAAGGTGCGTGTTCATATATACATTATATGTAACCCTTAAACACCACAATTGCCATATTTGAAACCTCCCCAAACCCTAAAAGAGCTGCATTCCAGTTAATTTCCACTACAATAATAAAATTGAAAACATAAACAAAAAACATGTGAACAAATTTAAACGATATCAAAGCCAAAGAAGGTCCAAATTTTCATCCAAAAGAAACCCTAACGACATAAATGAAAAGGAAAACAGAAACAGCGCGTGTAGATACTGAAATACTAGAAATGAAAGAGATGAATCGTTACCTGGAAACGCTTCCATTGCAGGGAGATAGAGATTCGAGAAAAAAGAATGACCGTAGCCTTGGGCCTTTCAACGTCTCTTGGGCCTTTCAAGTGTATGAACCTTTGAAAAGATTAAAGAAAGGCACCATGAAACCTTTCTGTCATTAATTGTAAACCGGCATGTAAAGACTAAAGAGCAAAATGCCGTATCCAAGATTTCAAAAAGCGAAACAAATAATAATCCATTTTAGAATATCATAAATGTTTAACTTTTATAATAAGTAGGTCATGTATTCGATCATGGAGATATACTAACTCGTCTTTTTTTTTAAAAAAAAAAAGGTAAAATGGAGTCTGTCTACCCCTGCACATCACAAATGTCGTAGCATACATATTTGTATATAGTTAATCTGACACGCAATAACGACTATATTCCATGAAAAATTGATCAGGTATTTGTACATACCAAACAAATTACACGCAAACCTTATACCCCTACAAAACACAAATGTTGTATAGCAGACATACTTGTATATAGTTAAAACTGACAAAAAACAATGACTATATTTAGTGAAAAATTAACCCGTATATTTGAATATACCAAACAAATTATACGCAAACCTTATAGCCTAAATTGATACTAGGTCGACCGAATACGTACCCGACTTTACTTATAAGGATATTAACACAATGATCATGTAATTAACTAGTATTTTTTATTGTCAGTTTTTAAAATGTATCATGCATATTTAATCTATTGAAAACCGTACCCAATGGCTTTTAGAATGAAAAAATTGCACTTTGTGGTTTTCGGCTCAGTTTGGCTTTAAAACCACACCGTTGTCACCCCTAGTCATCATATGCAAAAAATTCATTCACATTAAAATTAACTTTTTTATAACTTAACCCTAGGATTTGGTCCATCACAAGTTATAATTGTTTAATGGTCATAAACAGTTACGGTGAGGATACACTTCAAAGTAGGGATGAGTAATGGTCCCAAGCCGGACCGAAAACTAAAACCCAAAGAGCGTTTTTATTATAATTCATCGACCGAAAACCAGACCAGTTAGGGTGTGTCGGTTCCCCTAACCAGGTGTTTCAGGTCTTGGACCGGATTTTAACAAAAATATTAGTTTTTTTTTTTTTTCATTCAACAAAGGTATGAATGTATGTTACAGTTTAGCAACAGTTACACCAACCAAATAAATATGTTGCAAAATTTGGCGGGAATCATTCATTGCTTATATCATAAGCATTACATGAATAAAGATAACGTTTAGAACATTTTCACATTATAGTGATTACATAAGTAAACTTTTGAACATGACTTCAAATATACATATAGGTTACATTGATAAGGATATAATGTTTTCTTTTTTATAAGTCGATCAGTCCTACACGATATAATTATAAGAGAAATTACATAGTCTCCTACTTTTTGTTCTTACTATCCTTCTACCTATTTTAGATGGTGACAAGTGTCATTAAATTTAATTTAAATTTGATTGACATTTTAAATTTCTACAATTGTCACCATCTTAAATAGGTAGGAAGAAAAGTAGGAATAAAAGGTACAAGGATATTTAATTTCTCTAATTATAATTTGCATGTATAAGTAAATATAACTATATAAGCCTACAAGGTTTGTCAGTAATTAAATATATTTCGAAAATATTTTGAAGTATAAAACATTAAACCCTTGACATACATACCATTCAACTAGATAATTAAGTACCTAAAATAATAAATGCAACAAAACTTGTGTATTGCGGTAGTCAGACAACGGGAGAGGTAGCCAATTATTTTTTCGCGCTAAACATAATGGAGGAGAGTATTGTCATTATACGCCAATAAAAAAAACCTTTATTTCATTTCCTGTCTGATTATAATCACAAAACTTCCGGGTCCGGTCCAGTCCTAACCCGAAAAATGGAATTTGGTAAAAATTGAAATCGGGAACCGGCCCGGTTGCATGTAATTTTGGTCTGGTCTGTTAGCGGGTTTTTTCCGGTACGGTCCGGATCTGCGGGTCATCCACTCACCGGTGAGGATACACTTCAAAGGTCAAGTTTGTATGAAAATGGAGAGGTATTCAAGAGCAAGAATGAGAAATTGGAGTGATAAGGTGCATTTCTAGATGAGCTTGAGGTGAAACATGGTCCTTCTTGTAAGGTATGCATCATGCATGGTTGTGCGGCATTTATTGGTTCTAATAGTGTTGATAATGATGTCATATATTGTTACCGGTGAGTTTGATAACCTTTAACCAAGTGATGAATGTGTTGAATGAGTATATATGTGTAATTCGTGGCATTTTACCAACACATAACGTTATGGTGGATATCAATTGTGTCCATTATTCTTTTTTTCAACACAATGTTTTGTGTCAAACCGCGCACTCAAATGGATATGGGGGTTCTAAGACGCCCAACCTCAAGGCCGGGATTGATTGTGAGTGAGGTTCGAGAAGCTATTCATGAGCTCTTCCCAAAGCTGTTTACACAACTCAAGGCGGAAATGGAAGACATAGATGATGAAAAGATTGGTGTTGCGATGCAGAATGCTAGAAGCATGGGTCAGGGAGGTATGCAAACCGCCCTTGTTTCATGGGAAGAAGGAGTCGTTGGTTAGCACTTGATGGCTAGTTGACGTTGAGGGTGCCTTTCGCACCAGTTTCTGTTTCTGTCCTCCTGCTGAGGCAAAGGTACCTTCAACTACGATCTTGTTGTGTGATGGGGCGAGAGCTTGGTGATGAAAACAAGAGGTGGCCGCTATAACTTGGGAAGAATTCAAAGTGTTATTTAAGAAAGAAAAAGAATACATACCGTTGGTAGAGATCAACAGGATAACGATGAAGCAGAGTTGGTGAACGAGATCACCTGGAGAAAACCCTCTTTTGCCCAGATCTCGTGGCTACAGAAGATATGAAGATGCTGCTGCGCTATTTGAATGTGAATGTGTTGAAGGCTGATATATATATATATATATATATATATATATATATATATATATATATATATATATATATATATATATATATATATTTATATTCTCGAGTTTGTTGTCACTGCAAGGTGTAAGACTCTGAACGAGATGATGGGTATTAGAGAGTTAGAACTTGAGACCCCTGATTATAAAATGAGGATGACAGAAGCCTCAAGTCAACCCATTAAGAAATTGCAAGCCATCTAATGATAGAAATGAGAATAAGGGGGCATACCGGCCCTAATTGTGATGTAAGAAGCTTCTTGGGGAATGTAGATTGGGGACCGGAGTGTGCTATAGGTGTGGCGAGTCAAGTCACATGACATGAGTAGCTAGGGATTGCAATCAAAGTATTGTTTTGAATGTAACCAGTTTGGGCACATCCCAACATGCTTAGTGGATCAGTTCAGGCTCCAGCCACTGCTTTGAGGATCAAGGATGGGAGCCAAAAGCCCCGAAGGCTAATGCAAGGGCTTTCCAGCTCACTACTATATATAGAGACTGCAGTTACACCCGACATATATGGTGTCAGGTATCCTTCCTTTCACGTTTTAATAGATTTTCAATAAGATGTCCCTCCTTTTATATATAGTCAGATGTAGAATATAATTGAAAATTCTATACATATATACTCTCATAAATTTCGATGCACAGTATAGAGCTTGAAGCCGTAGTTGTTGCTCTATACATATTGATGCATTAATTACCTATAAGGATTGAAGTGCTCCATTTATAGTTGAAGTGCCATATGGAATATGGAATCAACAGGAGTAGAACTTACAGCATCATAGAGGGTTGGTTGTGCTAAAAGATTATGCTTGAGAGATATTTTACCACCTGGGTAGGGATAGATAAATCTAGAAGATCATTCTCTATTGTATGTTGAGAATAATTGAAGTTACTCCGCTCTTTGATCATAATATGATAAGGAAGGCGCAAGAGGAGGCAGGCGATTTGGATTGTAAATTTGCAATGACAACATCAGAAATGGTCGTGGGAGCCAGGGAGGAGATGTGAAAAATTATATAATTAGGAATAAAATTCTAAAGAATTTAATTGTTGAATAGAACGAATAAAAGGGTATTAAGTGATTAAATACTCATAAGTATAGAAAAATAATTAAATAGATAAAACAAAATAACACCCAATGAAAGATATTATGGGAAATTGGTCTAAAAGTGCAAAGATCTAAAACTGTATTTTGTCAAGAATTTGAACAAGGGGTTAAGTTTGTAGAGGTCTGTGGGTTTGAAATACTAACTAATTCATAGTTACCATCAATCAATCGTCAATCTTCAAGACAAAAAACTAACCTGACTCTTCCAATTCCTCTAGGGTTCCGTAAAGATAAACACTCCCCCTGCTCAAAGTATGAGAGATATGGAAGTTTTTGAAAAATACCGCATTAACGGATTCGCATGAGAGCCACATGCGGTCAAGGGCTGCAAGCACCAGTTTTTTTCCATTAACAATTATGTGCACCAAACCAGACTCCTGTGACTCTTCATCCGCCTCACCAACTGATACATGACTAAGATTCAAATAAAAACCTTCAGGAATCTTTGCTTCAAACTGTTGACCACTTTTAACTTCACGAGCTGAATCCAAACAATATCATTTTCAAAAAGGTAATGTAATACACATCATAACAAAACATAAATTAAACTAGTGCTACAAACAATTGAGATGTGAAAACAACAAACCCACCATTTTTCACATTATATATTTTTATATACACATCCAGGCCACAATCACCATATCATGTACATTTGAAACATACATACATAGCAACAACAGTCCTGAATGCAATCTTATAAATCCAATTTCAAACATGGACAACATATAATATATAGTATGATATAACACAACACCAACACTTGCACATCCTCTTACTTTTAGTTTAGACAAACACAAGTTGGGATCCAACCACACACATCTGCACAGACAATAAAATTGATAATAACATACATTACATATCAAGCCTCTAATATAAAAGCAAAACGATGACTATCATCAAGGTAAATCAAATTGGAGATTTGCATCGCTATCAAAACCAAATCACGGTGCATACAATTTTTTCATCGAAACAGAGTGTATAGATAATGAAATAGAAATATAATTCGTTACCCCAAAACTTCATCGTTGCAAAGGGAGAGAGGGAGAAAGTCTGAAAGAAATTAGGAGCGTCGATGAGTTAGGGTTTACAACACAAATGATAAAAATAGTAATTTACACTAATTACATTACAAAAAGTAGCCAAAAAAAACCGAAGTGCAAAAATAACTATGAATTTCACAGATGGAATAGTCTCATCTGTGAAATGGGCTTTCTATCTATGAATGCTTTAGCTGCTTGTACATTCGCAGGTGGTTTATTTTTTTTCTCTATATATATTGAAATTGTAGGGTAAAATCGCAGATGGAATAGCCCCATCTGCGATTTACTCTTATTCCATCTGTGAAATTACGTTTTTTTTTTTTTAAGTTTAACTATGAAATCAATTGGTTTGTAGCTCGGTTATATCTAAACGTACATCACCAACATCAACATAATGCCCGTAAACATGCTTTTTTTCATTTTTTTGACTTCAAATTTTTTTCTTTTTAGTTTTATCTACCACACGTCTATTCATAACTTTAACTTCTTGTTCAACAACATTGTTTCGTAGTCAAACCAATTGATTTCATAATTAAACTTAAAAAAAAAAAAAAAAAAAAAAAAAAAAACGCAATTTCACAGATGAAATCAGAGTAAATCGCAGATGGGGCTATTCCATCTGCGATTTTACCTTACAATTTCAATATATATAGAGAAAAAAATAAAATAAAATAAATAAATAAACCACCTGCGAATACAAGCAGCTAAAGCATAGTTGTGCTTAAGCTGCTTGTATATTCGCAGATAGAAAGCCCATTTCACAGATGGGATTATTTCATCTGCGAAATTCATGGTTATTTTTGTAACTTCGGTTTTTTTTGCCTATTTTTGTAATATAATTAGTGTAAATGACTATTTTTGTCATTTTCTCTTTTTAATTTTATTTCTGTTGGTTTAGTTCTAATACTAAAGTTTGAGTTTTTATTAATAATAATGATTTATTTTTACAAATTTACAAGTATTAATTTGTTTGTTAGTACTTTATTTATAATTTTATTTTTTTTAAAAAATGAAATAAATTTATTAAGGTAATTAACTTTTTGCTTATTCACACCTAGGTAATTATCTTTTTTTTTCTACATATATAGGTAATAAACTTTTTGTAAGTGTTCACGTATAACCATTATGACCGGCTGTAGCAGGTTACATCTGCTCATAACTGGTCATAATGGTCATATGTGAACACTTCCAAAACGTTTGTTACCTAGATGTATAAAAAAATAGTTACCTAGACGTGAACAAATCAAAAAGATAAGAGTAAATTACACAAATGGTCCTTGTGGTTCGGGTAATTTGTGTGTTTGGTCTCTAACTTATTTTTTGAACTCAGATGATTCCTACTGTTTATTTTTGTTGTGCGTTTGGTCTCTGTCTTACCTCGAAAGACTATTGTGCCATTTTTTTTAATTTTTTTAAATAGTTTTCTTATTTATGTATTTATTTTTTATATATTCATTTATTTTTTAAATGATTTTCTAATTTATGTATTTATTTTTTATATATTTAAAAAAATTAATAGACTCCACATAATCTCCTCGCCCTAAACCTGAAACTAAATTTGAGAAATTTAAGTTGGGTCCCACCAGTCACCATACCATCTTTCATCCTCCTTAACTTCTATTTCATTTCCATCTTTAGTGACATCAACATCTTTATCATCCCTTCTTTTTTTTGTAACATCCAAAATTTAAGGCCAAAAATTTCATTTTAATTAAGTTAATATAAGAAAACCGGTAGTATAAAAACATTCATAGTGTCATCCCATATCAAAACCAATATGTCAATAATAAAAACATGTCATAATAAACATCATCAGAGTGTAATCCCAAAGATCTCATGTGCGAAAAACATAGTGTGATGCGTTGTGATCATGCCGACTCCTTTCCTATTGAAGAAGAAGTACCTGAAACCAAAACTGAAAACTGTAAGCACGAAGCTTAGTGAGTTCTCTAATACCACATACCATACATATCAACATACTGCCTAGCATATATGGGTGTTGGCCTACTCATTCGGTCTCTTTCAACTGGATATTGTCTAGCACATAAGCACATAAATCACGTACTGTCATACATAACCATGAGCCATACATATCATTCATATATCATAATCAAATAAAATGTTATGTGCCGAACATAGTCTTGCCATTATGTCATGGGCCGCTACGTGGTCTTTCATGTCGAGTCGGGGGCCACCCCCTCGGTCTTACAGACAAGTGCCAAGAGTCACCTCCTGGTATTCCATGCAAGCATCATAAAGACAACTCACATGCATACTACTCTACTTAGCCAATTAGCATACAGTGTGCCAGGAGCCACCTCCTGGTCTTTCATACATAATGCCTAGGGCTAACCCCCGGGTCTTCCTACCATACATAATAACATACAGTGTGCCAGGAGTCGCCTCTTGGTCTTTCATACATAATTCCTATGGCTAACCCTTGGGTCTTCCTATAATACATAAACCAAATAGGCCTTCATTGGTGCCTTCAACCCATACTACACAGTGAAGAGACTCACCTCGCACTGCTGAAGTCCCGCGAATGAATCTCTAGCTGCTGGCTGACAGATCCCTGAATTGTCAACATCAAAACAAAACGCAATTAACATTTGGGTTTCAATGCATAACCATAAGTCCATACTTAAGGTGAAAAGACCATTCCACCCCTAACCTAGCTTGGTCCAAGACCAAGGCTCAAACTCACACTTTGAAGGCCCAAAAGCCAAACAATTAGCTAAGGCCCATTTATGGCCCAATTTTCAAAATTGGGCCAAACCCCTTACATGGGCCTTACCCTAAAGCCCATTTAAAATCCCAGTGCACTTAGCATTCCGATGGTCCAATATATATCATAATCATTAAGGCCCAATTATGGCCCACCTATGGCTCAATATTCCAAATTGGGCCCAAGCCTTTCCAATGGGCCTTATTCTAAAGCCCAATAATTTCCTTAGTCCATAAACTTGTTCCCAATTGCCCCACGAAGGCCCATAGCCACTTAGTCCAAGAAATGACCCAACAATAACCCAAACCTAATTAGAGTTTTTCACGTAAAATGACGATTAGGGTTAAGTTTTCTTACTTAACCCATTAAGGACTTAATCCATTAAGTCCATCACTCGAGTAGGCCAAATATACAACGTAATCGGGCATAAGTTATGACTTCAATCCACTTGGTCCAAACGCGGGTCTCGACAATCCAAAACTAACATCTCCCAAAATTAGGGTTTTCTAAACCCGAATTAGGGTTTCCAGCTCAAGCACATTCCGATTGGATCCAAGATTAAGCTTTCAGATTAATTAATGTTTAATAAGGTTCCAAATTAGGTTTTCAGGTTAATTAGGGTTAATTAAGTCGGACCGTACCCACTACCACCTCGAGCAGTGGTGGTCGATGGCGGCTCACGGCGGCAGCCACCACCTCGTGGTGGTGGTGGTTTTCGAGCTAAAATTCGGCCATCAGCTTCCATTACATCACCAATGTAGAAAAACATCCGTATGAACAAAAATTCACGCACACAACCACCTAACATGGTGGTTGATGGCGACAAGGTGATAGCCACCATGGTTGGCTGCCATGGTGGTTTCCCATGTTTTTCGGCCAACCGAATACACACACACGCCTTCGAATTGCAGCAACAACATACTCACCTACACGAGATCCACTGAACATGCACCCAACACAACCACCCTTGTGGTGGCAGGCGGTGGTCGGAGGTTGATAAAATGACAGTTGCAGAGAGAGAGAGAGAGAGAGAGATAGAGAGTGTTTGCAACTACTACACATACACATGAAGCATGCATCATGTAGCCACTTGCTCTCGGTGGTATACGCTAGCCGAAATAAAATGGTCCACTAATCGCAGCGACGACAACGTGCGACAATGGAGCAGAAGAATAAGTGAAAAGGGTGGGCGACTTCTACCAGAAACAACAACAACGACACCCACGAGTGTGTTTCTTCCGATTATCCGTTGCCATGACTTCTAATGGCAGTTTGGTAACAACGTAAATTTTCAAAATAATTTTTCATTTTTAAAAACATTCATTCATTCATAAATAATTTCAAACACATTGTATCAAATGTTATTATCACAAAACATTTCCCCAGAATCTCTACAAAACTCCAATGCGTGTGTGTTCATGCCGACGCCTTCCCGCGCTCATCACTAGTACCTGAAACACATAACACAACAACTGTAAGCATAAATGCTTAGTGAGTTCCCCAAAATACCACATCCAGAACATACGCCACTCAAGGCTATAATACGACCCTCCGGTCAATGTGTCTCAGCGGGACCCTCCAGTCCCGTAGCTCGTTGGACCCTTAGGTCCGGTCATAGCTCGTTGGACCCTCCGGTCCGGTCTATATCATCATACAACATACAGATATCACATAGCACATAATCTCATACATAACACATAATACCCTCTGGTCATCACATAGTACCACTCTAGGTAACGTATAGTGAGAAGACTCACCTCGATGTCTCGGAAAATATCTGACTCGGAAGAACTATGATCTAGCCTCTGCCTAATCACATAAAGTAACACTCTCATAAATACAACTGTACTCAACCCTAAAAGTCAACAAGGTCAACGGTCAAACTTGACCCGGACGTGTTCCACTTGGCATGAATCGCGGGGCTACCCCGACTCAACTCACCGAGTCCCAAGAACAACTCGACGAGTTCCAACTTGAACTCTGACCCCTGACTCTCCCTGACTCACCAAGTCATTCCCCCAACTTAGCAAGTCCACTCACTAAGTGATTAACGGGCAACCTTCATACTACTCACCGAGTCTGTTCTTGGGACTCGGCGAGTTCATGCCATGCACAAACTTAAAACGACTTATGAGGTCAGATCTGTTCCATACAATCATAGATCTGGCCTCCCCAAGCATGATAATCACGTAAAGTTCGGACCTTGACACACAAATAACATAGAAATGGTCCAAAATGGTGATTTAGCCCCAAAAATGACATTCCAAGCTCATGACTTCCAAAATGACTCATAAAGCTTCAAGGGTTAAGGTCTCTGGACCTCTTTGGGTCCAGATCGAGAACACAAACTCGAGAAGGGACCAAATACACCACTTAATCAATCTCTAAAAGGGTTAGGAAAACCCTAACACTAAGAATCAACACCAAAATTGAAGAAGGTCCGAGAATAATACCTCAATGCAATCTCTATGAGCTCAAAACCACCAATAATCGCACCTCCTTCAGCCTCCTCTTGCCTTAAACACTTCCTTCTTGCAAAAACACCCACCAAAGCTCAAGATTAGCCTCTCCTTCCTCACATATGCTCTGGATCTCTTTAGGGTTTCTCTCTGGGGGTTGGTGGCCGCAAATGACGGCCATAAGGCCCTTTAAATAGCTCTCAAACCCTGGAAATTAGGATTTCATTAAACAACGTGGACTCGCCGAGTCCACTCATGAACTCGCCGAGTCCAGCTGTGAACTCGCATACAAATCCGTGACCATACTCGCCGAGTTCCCCCACAAAGCCCAAAAATAAAGGAACAAAATATCATACCTGGGAATCGGGTGTTACTAGTTTTTGTCTTCAACGCAATGTCACTGCGACGGTGGAGCTCGGTGGTGCAAGTAGACTACGGGAGAAATGGCGGTGGCTGATGGAGATTGGAGAGATAAAGGTGGCGGCTGAAGATGTATTAGGTTTAGGGTTGAGGTGATGCAATGGGATGAAATGAGGCATCAAGTTTAAGTCCCGCTCCACTCAAACTTATGCATATTTTACACATTTGGTCCTTCCCCATAATATCTTTTTCAATTTAAGGATACAATTTACAAAATAGCCCCCAACATCCTGTGACAACCCGTAAATTTCTATCTTGTAAAGTCAATCCAATCAACCAAAGTCAGACTTAATTCTATTGCCTTTTCGCCTTGTTAAGGGTCATTCTAATGAGTTATAAGCCTAATACACTTAAGGATTGAGTGTTTTGAAGTATTAGCTTGAGATCAGAAGGCTGCAACCGAACCAGAAAATCCATCACATGAGGTTCACAACCATAAACCCTGTTCACGGCCGTAAACACTCTTCTAGCCGTGAACCCTTAGCATATATATGAGTTTTTGCCATTTTTTCTTCACTTCTTCTCTTCTTGGCCGTGAGCTACCCTTTCACTCTCAAGTATCATCAAGTGAAAGCTCTCATTTCACTCCTAATCTTGTTTCCCTTACATGTTAGTTCCTAAAGTTGTTCCCCTTACATGTTAGTTGAATCACCCACATAAGGTGAGTTCATATCCCTGTAATCAATCTTTTAAATGTTTTTAAATGCTTTTAAGGGGGGGAATACAAGTTGAACACAATGATATTGTGTTAATTTTTACATGTGATACCCATCACATTAAATGATTTCTTATGCTTTTGTAAGTGATCAAATCAATTCAAAAACTCTTTTAAGTTATGTTACTTTGTTGTTTATAAAACTCCGTTTTTTATGTACAAACATAACTCAGTAGATAATCGAGTATTTTCTACAGATCTGGGACTATACAAAACATACACACTAGTAAACTATAATAGGTATAGATAGGGGTTCAGAACATACTATAACTAGAACAAGAATGAACATACTATAACAAGAATAGGAAGGAACATACGATAACAAGAACAAATAACAATAATGTGAGATACTACTTCACGGCATAGAAATATACTTGTTATGCCGCGTTTTGTAACCAGATTCTCCTGGAGGGAGAGCGGGCATTGTGTGTATAGATCTATACGGGACTGACAATCCCGCATCCCGACTGTTCGCTACAGTTTGGCCGGCATGCCAAGGGGTGACAAATGTCACATCAATTTCAACGCCAGCAGGTCGTCGTGTTAAATACTTGTCAATCAATATGGTTATAACCACATCACATTTTAACCATAATTAAAAAATTGGTTTTAAGGTAGTTAGTGCTTCAGTAGTTACTTTATACAACATTATTATACACTTTCATTTTCCCATTACATTCATATAGTGATCTTCTCACATAAAAGCTAATGCAAACTATTTTCTACTAAAGACAGTCTTAAACTTGGGAAAACATACATCATCACAAAAAACAATCAGAACAGTCGAGTGTTAATACATTCAGTTAGAAGGGGTCCTATAATGTTAACTTTATGATTCCTCAGTAGATATATCAGGGATATATATTAATCGGGTCCGACAGACAGTAGGATGTGTGCTTTCCACTTCATTTCCTATTACTTGTGTGGTTATGGGCTTAGAGCAGATTCACCCAATCTACTATTTATTCGATCCTAGCTATATATATATATATATATATATATATATATATATATATATATATATATATATATATATATATATATATATATATATATATCCTGTATACACTAATGTGCTGTTTGTTTTTTCGAAGAGAAAATGCATGAAGTCTGCGGACCACCTCTGCAATCCTATGTAGCAGAAAGGGTGGAACAAACGGCTGCAACATGTAATAAAAAGTATATTTGTTTTTTAACGTCTACAGACTACTGCAGTAAGTTAAACTAAGGCGTCAAGAGGTTTGAAGCAGTTGGTTTAGTGTTGCGCCACGCAGCACACGCGCAACAGTTTTTAAGTCAGAAGTCTTCTGAAAAACAAACAGTTGTGAAGGGCCAAGTGTTGCATGTGTGCTGCGCGGCGCAACAATAAGTGGTCTGAAGTGGTTTTAAAAAAAAACAAACAACACTTAAGTAATCATAAGGAGTATCGGGTATGGGTCAGGTCATTAGCATACAAATTCAGTATATCATTTTCTAGTACAAAAACGTAAATGTTAGATAGGACATTTAGTAGGCTAAACTAGAAACTTATCAGTAAAAGGTTTAATTCATTTTATTAAAACATTATAACTTAAAGGACCTTTAGTGGTTAATTCTATAATACCTTAGTTTATACATCAGGTTATATATAATTAATATCTGATAGGCAGTTGGATGTGTGCTCTCCGCCTTACTTCTTGTTCCTTGTTTGGTTGTGAGCTTAGGGCAGATTCACTCATTTAACTGTCTGTTCAATATTAGATTATATATAGCTAGTATAAACTAAGTGATTATAAAAGAACCTATTGTGGTTACCATTTTTTACTAAAGGAAATATATGATTTTCTTAATGAATGTTTTCATCAAATATAAAGAACTATTACAGTTAACTTTGTAAGTACCAAATGAATACACCAGGGTTATATAAAATGAAGATCTAACCAAAAATGGGATGTGTGACTTCCGCCTCATTTTCTTGTTCCTTGTTCGGTTGTAGACTTAGGACAGATTAACACAATCGATTGTATGTTACTCTAAATTTTTATATAACTTGTATCCATTTAGTACTCATAGAAGGAATTGTATAGTCATTTTAACTTATCATTCATCACATCAGAAAATATAGGATTTTCTGGAGGAACGGACGAACTTTTCAAAAGAACTTATAATTTACTTTTCATAACTAAATTACTTATGAACTCAACAGCTTAAATTTTGATCTACTCTTTCAAAATAACTTGTATTCTCAGGAAACTAGTAGACAGGTATGCACTCTGGGGCTCAGAAGATGGAGTATAGTAGCTTCATGTCTTGTTTTGTTATTTACTTATGGAGTCAATCTTTTGTGAATCATATACTTTGTAAACACTTTAATATTAATGCAATGGTTGTTTGTTACTTTGATTACTATGATGCATGTGTTGTGATACTACATATGACGTCCTCTGCCTCCGAACGTTTCCGCCGTTCCGGTTTGGGGGTGTGACACATCCAAATTCATAACAAATCAAGTTAAAAACCATATTTAAACGAACTTATTTAAAAAAAAAAAGAATAAAAATTCTAATTGATAAAAAACAAGCATATTTAAACGAAAACTAACACCAATATAAAAAGTTAAAAACCATGTTTTTTTTTCTTTCATAATAGATTAAACCATTCAACTTGAATATTTTTTATTAAACAAAAAAGCAATGATCAACACAAACAAATACCATTTTTACAACAAAAAAGACTTTTTTCACAGCCAACGAATGTCAAAAGGATCCTTTTAACAGCAAACATCAACCACTTTGATAGCAAAAACTAGTCAGCCAACTTGCATATTTTTGGTCTTATCTAGCTACATATTCTTTTTTCAGTTTGACAATTTTATTGGAACATTTTGACATAAAAAATTGTCCATATTAAACCAATTTTACATCAAAAAAATAAAAGGACAAACCTCACTCCAAAATGAAAAAAAAAAACCCATAAAAATATGACCCTTAGTTCACCATTGACCATATTACCAAGGGTATAATATAGTTTCAAAATTAAAATAGAGAAAATAATGTTTAGATTTTAAAAAACTATATCAGAATTACATGTAAAGAGGGGAAAATTGATCATTTGGAAAAGTGGCATTATACTTAAAAAAAATGTCATAACTATTAGCCGAAATATACACTTGTTATATACTTCAGATTTATGTGTTGTATCTATATATTTATTGTGTATTATCTATAACTTATTTAGTTGATTTGTTAGTTAGACTTTCCTATGTAATACCTCTATACCTCTTGTATTTATTCAGATGAGTATCAATGAATAAGGCATTGGAATCTCAATATTTTACATGGTATCAGAGCCAAAGGCTCCTTACCAGAAAATTCCTTCTTCCTGGTGCAGCCAAGGCTGTACCGCCCTACCCCTTTTCTCTCTTTTGTTTCTGATATGTCCCATCTTCTCATAGTGGGTGATAAATCTGATCATAACCCTGCCAAAGCTTTCCATCCTGCTTACACAATTACAAACACACAAAACAAGATTCGAACTTTCGATGGTACCAAGGTTTCGTACTCATCATGGGTTTGGTTATTCAAGCTCCACGCCAAAGGCTACAAAGTTCTTGCCCATATCGACGGTACATACCCTCCATTGAAGACAGACCCAACATATTAAGCATGGTCAGAAATTGATGCTATTGTCTTACAATGGATTTACGGGACAATATCCGATGACCTCCTTGTTAGGGTTCTTGAACCGGATTCCATTGCATATGAAACATGGTCCAAAATACATAACATCTTCCTAAAAAACAAAGGATCTCGTGCTGCTGCACTTGAAAACGAATTCGACATCCTGACCCTTCGAGCCATGTCGTCTCTAGAAGCCTATTGTCAAAGCCTCAAAGATTTGGCACGTCAACTAAACGATGTTGATTTCCCGGTGAATGAGAATTGTCTGGTTCTTCAAGTCATTTATGGTTTACCTTCTGAATTTGACATAGTAGGAGCTTACCTAAACTAAACCCTACCTCCATGGGATATTGCGTGTTCCATGCTTGAAAATCAGCGCCAACGCGTTCGGGACTCCCACTCACCTGCCGAGATAGTCGCCACCATTAACCATGAACCCCGGCTAATCCAACTCCTCGTCGTGACGATTATGGAAACAAAAATTGTCAACACCAGCAGTGCAATCCGGATCGTCGACCACCAGGAAACAACACTCCTGTGTCTCACAACAGGACCTATAATTAGCCCCTAGTCGCCAAACGACATCCCACTCAAATAACCGTCGGGGTCCTCCATCTGGTCAAACACATCCTCCGTTGGCCAACTATCCG
Organism: Lactuca sativa; assembly: GCF_002870075.4. NCBI lineage: Eukaryota > Viridiplantae > Streptophyta > Magnoliopsida > Asterales > Asteraceae > Lactuca > Lactuca sativa. The sequence continues at coordinate 10,664,820 of NC_056631.2, forward strand.
CCACCATACTGGACTGCACCCTGGTGGGCTTCACCACCACCTTGCCCACATCACATTCAACCTGGATGGGCTTCTCTTTGGACCATCTCCTCTGCTCAACAATAGTCAAGACAACCATAGGCTCAAGCTCACTTTTCGGGTGTCAACCCACTAGAGCCGCTTCTGAACTCGAAGTTGCTTTCTCAACCATGAATTTAGACCTAAATGACGATCAATGGTATATGGACTCAGGTGCTACTACCCATCTCAATGTTGACCCAGGTAAAATCTCAATCCCTAGTGTGTCTTCTGTTAAATTTGTGGTTGTTGGAAATGGTGAATAGGTGTCAGTAATTGGATCAGGCCACACCACTTTACCTCACCCATTTACACCTATCCATCTCAAAGACATACTACACACACCACATTCCATTAAAAAACTTGTATTCGTACGCAAATTTTGTCGTGATAATAATTTTTCTGTTAAATTTGACCAATATGGTTTCTCTTTAAAGGATTACAAGATTGGGAAGCACCTGACGAGACATAACAGTTCCAGTGAACTCTACCCCTTCACTAAACCAACCAATGCTCAAGCTTCATCTTTTTTTGTTTCTTCTAGTATGTCTCTTTGGCATTTTAGACCAGGTCATCCGGGTTCTCATGTAATGCATTTTATTAATCAGAATAAACATATTTCTTGCAATAAAGTTGATCATTCATTCGTTTGTCATTCTTGTCAAATTGCTAAACACAAACGTTTACCTTTCAAAAATTCCACATCAACCACTTTAAAACCATTTGATCTTGTACATGCAGACCTATAGACCTCACCCATCCACAACAAAACCAGTTTTAAATATAATCATCGATGATTTTAGCCATTTTACATGGGCATTTCCCATCAAATACAAATCTGAAACATATAACAAAATCAAAAAAATTCCACAAATATATCCAAACCCAATTCAACACCACCATAAAAACCTTTCAATGTTACAAAGGCGGTGAATTTGACAATCACCAACTTCACAATTTTGGCTAAAAACATAAATGATAAGTTGTTTAAACTGCAAAAGTAATGGTTTTTCTACAACTTAACCTGATTATTTTTACAGCTTCAAATCAACCAATCATTCATTTTCTATAAATTTGTGAATCGATATAGGCCTTTAACTTTAAAAATGTAACTTTTTTAGTAAAATGATTGAATAGATTGTATGCAGTTAGAATTTAAAAAACTAAAAAGAATGACATTGTACTTTAAAAATGTGAGAACTGTTAGCAAACTAAGCCCGTAATAACATTATACTTTAAAAACTAAAAATAATGGTATTTTTTTAAGTGTTAAGCCCATAATAGCATTATACTTTAAAAAACTAAAAATAATTGAAATATACTTTAAAAAATGTCACAACCGGTAGTGAACTAAGACCATAATAACATTATACTTAAAAACAAAACTATTAAGAATAGCATTATACTTTAAAAAAAATAGCCATTTTTCGTCGTTTAGGAGACATCACACAAACAAAAACTAAATTAGTCATTAATCAAAGATATTAGATTTGGAACAACAAAATAAACATACATTGCTATAAATTCAACTAAAACGCCTACAAAGAGGAACATATTTCATATATGATTAACATTTCTGTTAAAATAGTAAGCACAAAGTTCTATAACATTTTTATTCCCACATGCCACAAGTGGAGCCCTTTACACCCAGTAAAATGACCATTTTCCAACACAATATTGTAATTTTTATTAGGCTAATATTCTAAACAGTTTATAATTTTAATCTTAAAAGTTAGAAAAATGACTTAATATTATTTTAAGCTAATATTCAAATACACGCAGTTTTTGCTCCAATATGTTATGTATACATTGTTTAAGTTGAATACTATCTTTTTAACTTTTTTTTGTGTGTTTTTCAGGTGAATGCATCTGATGTAATTATCTTGGAGGGGAATACTTACTTTCATTTGTCATTTTATAGCATCCTAATTTCGATTAATGTCATTTTATAGCAACCTTGATAACCAATAAACTCAAAGACCCTAATTTTCAAGGTTATAATTTTATTTTAAAGATGAAGAGGGGGTCAAAAATGTCAAAATCCAGAAATCGATATCCTAAATTCCTGATCGAGAAGGTTTTTGAAATGTCAAACCCATACATTTAGAAAGGAAGAAGGAGAGAAAATTCGAAATTGAATATGGAACAAAAAATCAATATCAAATACAAAGAACAGAGAACATACCCACACCTCAAATTTCAACTGAGTGTAAACAATTGGAGGCGGCAACAGAGCACAACCGTTTGTTGGCGACGAAAACGTCAAACCCAAAATTCGAACGTCAAACCCACAAAGTTGGAAAGGAATAAATTTGAAATTGAAAATGGAACAGAAAATCAATATCATTTACAATCGACAAAGAACAAACCCATACTTGAATTGCAATATAGTGTAGACAGGATAGATGACTGGGAGCATGATTGAAGAAGTATTTTAGAAATCAACAAAATTTACAGAGAAAGAATTTGCAATTGACATACCTTATGAATCGGAATTGTTGGAGTCCAAATTGTAAGTGCTTTGAGGAAAAGACAGCGGAAACGTCAAACGCAGATGCTCTGAAACGAAGAACAAAGGAATTAATACGATGGCGGTGCGAATTTCCAAATATTCACAAAGATTGGAGAAAGTAGCTTTGCGTATGAGAGCGAGAAAGAGTTTGCAATTAGGCCTGGTAATCGTGTCGTGTTCGGGTTGACGTGTCGCGGGTTGGCGGGTTGGCGGGTCAAACTATGCCAACCCAAAGACGACCCATTTAAATATACAGGTCACGGGTTGACGGGTTTGGAACATAAACCCATATATGACCCGCCAACCCATTTATTTATACGGGTTCACAGGTTGGCGGGTTCGTGGGTCAGATTTGGGTTCGTGGATCCGAATTTTAGACATGTAACTCTTAAACATCCAAATGAAAATTAAAAGCATTTATAGAAACATGTTACAGACTTAGTATTATAGGTTACGACTTACGACCTTAGACCATCCACCACGAGTCAAAATGTCAAAATAGTCAAATGGTGTATGAATCAATGGTATATAGATTATATAATACTTATTAAATATTAATACTTGATACATAAATACATTTAAAAATAAAATAATTTTTTTTATTAAGAATATAAACGGGTTGGCGGGTCAACCCGTTTATTTTTTGAGAAACTCATATATGACCCGTTTAATAAACGGGTTGGCGGGTTAGTGGGTTGAAAAACTCAACTCAAACCCATTTATTTCGTGTCGTGTTGCGGGTCGTGTCGAGAATTGCTGGCCCTATTTGCAATTGACATACCTTATGAGTCGGAATTGTTGGAGTCCAAATTGTAAGTGCTCAGAGGAAAATACGGTGGACGAGAAACTCTGAAACGAAGAAGGAAGGAGTTGACCGTGGGAATATCGATTAGGGAATCAGACAGTTCAAGGATGAAAAAGTCATTTGTGTACATATTAATGTGGTTAAAATATGAAACGGGTGAACTTTAGTGTTCACAAACATAAGGGGTTTTAATATGGCTCCCACTAATCCACCACCCCCTTATTCTTTGATTATCCCCCTCCCCTATGATTTGACATTTGACACACACACACACACACATATATATAAATATATATATATATATATATATATATATATATATATATATATATATATATATATATATTATAAATAATTAATCAACATTGCAACAATAATAATTATTATACATATTTAATCGTTAAAACTAGAACGATAATGATTATAAATATTTAGTCGTTCAATTGAACGGGGTTACCCATTCAACTATAGTTAAAAAATTTCAAGTTTTAGAAAATAATATATTATTATATACAAAAATAAATTCATAAAAGCCAATTTATAAAAACCTTTAAATAAATACAACAAAATAATAGGGATATATAAAATAGTTAAAATTGTAAATACTTAAATATATATAATGATTTTGATTTGATGGGGGGGGAACGATTTAACAGACCCCTTTTAATATCTACCTAATAAATGAAAATGTTATTGCCACTTGTCATTCTCTCATTTAATTGGTCACATGTCATTTTGTCAAAATTTTGAAATATATTTATTTTCCACTTGTCAATTACTTCATTATTCATATTCATTTCCATTATATAATTAATTTAGTTTCCATAAATTAAACATACTATAATAACTATTAATTTTAAATTTTAAATTTTAAATTTCAATTTTAATTCAAATAAATTTACACTTTAAACTTTTGTATTTAACATTTTATTATAAAAACTCGTTTAGTACACGGGTCTAACAATTAAACATATAATTTTAATTAATTTATTTTTTGTATGTTTTTTTTTTCATAATTTTCACTTATTTCATATTTCAAATTCAAATAAAATTTTCATTTAATCGCTCCTATTTAACATTATGTTTTAATTAACCCGTATAATATACGGGTTTTACAACTAGTATATGTATACAGTATATAAGGGTTTTCATATATGTATATAATTTGTATTAGTATTTAAATTTGAAATTAAATATGTTTTACATGTTTCCTTCATTAGCATGTTTAAAGCGTGTGTACATACATAAAAGAATTCTTATTTATCTCGATGAATATAAAACCGAGTTATGCTTTAAATTGTTTTATTTTAATATTAAATTGATCGTTTGGTTTGGCAGGAAAATGATTGGTAGCATGAAGAATCTAAAAATCAGTTAGACTCAACGGTTGAAAGATTTTTGTAGCCAAAATCACAATGGCCCTTCGTTAACATTCTATTTTTCTTCAATTTTCATATAATTCACATAAATCCTCCCCACCCTAATTTAGCTCCGATTTTTCATACTATTGATCCCCGGGAACCTTCTCCAACTCCTTCATCCATGCACAATTCCTTTTCACAATCGATTCATAAAGTTTCATAGGTTAATATTATCATGTGAAGGGATTCGTTTCGCAATCAGGGCAAGAGTTTGGTGTTTGATTTACATTGTAAGTTTCAATTTTGTGTTCTCATTTGTTTCATATCATTCGTAATCTAAAAAAAATTAAATTTCTTTTTCAGCCTTTTGAACCCTAAATTTGGGATCCTATGATCTTGAAATACACGAGCAAATTGATAACGCAATGATTATAGGCCATTTTTAAGGGGTAAAAAGGAAGGTTTCAATATGTTGCCAATGGCTGCCACCAAGGGATTAATCGATCACCTGCTACTGGCTACCTGCGAATGGTTTTTAATGTTTTGGGTGTTTATCGATGCGGCATTGGCTTATTCTCTTACAAAATTCGCTCGCTACTGCGATCTACAAATCCCATGCTTGTTGTGCTCGAGGCTTGACCACTTTTTTGACAAAGAAGAACCCGGATCTTATTTTCATTTGTTCTGCAATAAACACCAAGGAGATATCTCGTATTTGATATATTGCAATCTTCACAATGAGCTTGTGGATATACGAGAAATATGTGAAGATTGTTTACATAGCCAATCCAATTTGGAATGTTACAGGTTTGTGGTGGATAAGAATCTTGGTTGCATGGGATCCAGTATAAGAACATGTTCTTGTTGTAAAAGACAATGGAAAGAAAAACCGAGTGGTCAACCCATGATTGACCCGCATATGGTTGGGTCAAGGGGGTGTAATAGTAATGTCACCACAAAACCTCCATTGCCTCGTGTGGGTCCCGGTCCGGGTCCAGGTCCAACTAGACGTGTTAGGTCTAGGCATGGAGATGGTGTGAGGAGGATAAGAAATAAAACGAAAAATCGTCATCATCGTAAGTATTCAATGTCTCCTGGATCATATTCTGATGCCAACATTACTTCTGAGTCAGAGTTTGAACTCCTTTTTTCTGATGATGATGATGGAAGCTTGATCATGCGAGGTGTCACAAATGGTGGTGATAATCGAAACAAGATTTTTGGAAGGCATTCCTACAGCACACCTGATTTTGGATCCCTTCTTGTTGAGTCGCAGCTTCATGAGCCTAGTGTAAGAACTCGTTCTACATCCGTGACACCAAATGTTGCTCGATCCCTTCGAAGAAGCGAAGAAAATAATCCTTATTTTAAACCCAAGAAATACATGAATCCATCACCATCTTCATCAATGGATGGTTGTATGGCATCCAATAGCATTGGGAGTCAGAACCAATGCAGGATTTCTTCCAGACATTCTTACAGTGCTTGTGATTTGGGGTCTGCCATTCTTATGGAAATGCAACTGAACAGTTTACCAAGGCGTTCTGCATCTGTGACACCCAATAGTTCTGGTCATGGTTTTGGAGAATTTAAATGGCCAAAATGCCAAACACAACCTGCTTCTTCTCATGAAACTGTCCAAAATTATCTTCACAAAGCCAAGAAAAGTAAGAAGTCGTCATCATCAACCAACTCCATGAGAAGGTCAGGTTCATATGGGCACTTTGATGATTCTTCTATCTCACGTAACACTGATACTCAGAATCGAAACAAGATCCCTCGAAGGCATTCATATAGTGTGTTCCAGCTGGGGTGTGAGATTCTTTTGAATATGCCTACTGATGAACCTTTAACAAGTAATTCTTCTGCATCTTTCCAACAAAATGGTTCTTTTGGTTATGGTTTTCAAGATCCTAATAGTAATAGGAGGCCTGTACATTCCTATTCACATTCACAAGAGCTTGATTCTCTCAGTGCAATGTTATTCCCAATACAAAGACCTAATAACGCGTATGGATCTATGGACGATTCTTTTGTCTCCCGTACCACAGGTAACCAGTGTTATGACCATAGCACCCTTCCTCGAAGGCATTCATATAGTTTTTTTGAGATTGGGTGTGAAATTCTTCTAAATATGCCTAATGATGAAACTTTACCAAATCCTCCTGCATCCATCACGCCAAATCCAATGCAATTTCCTAATAAAAGAGCCAAAAGAGCTAAGAAGAATCCATCTCCATATTTACACAAGAGTGAGGGGCCTAGCTCTTGGGATGATTCTGTTATCTCACACAACAACACGGGTAATCAAAATGGAAACAGAAACTCAAACCCTCGAAGACATTCATACAGCGCTTTCGAGTTAGGATGCGCACTTCTATTCGAGCTGCAAAAGGATGAAAGCTTAACACGTCCACGGCGTTCTGCATCAATGACCCCAAATCCTCAAATTGTTCATGGTTTGGGAGAACAGAACAAGACAAAATTCCAAAATCGACCCAATTATTCTCGTTCACATAATCCGTTTTTAGACAGGAATCATGGCAATGGGTCTCTCGATGATTCTGTTGTCCCACGCAACAACGGTAACCGTGGTCAAAATACACTTCCTCGAAGGCATTCATATAGTGTTTTCCAGCTAGGCGGTGATATTCTTCTGAATATGCCTCACGACGACGAAAGTGTGACCAGTCAACCTTCATTTTTTACGCCAAATGGTGAACCACAGAGGTCGTCGATATTCCATATTAAGAACAGTCCTTGTCATTCACCGGAGAAGCACAAGTCTCATCATCCACATCCATTACATCATAATGGGGTGCCATTACATCCACCGATGGGATCTGTTAAAAGATTCAGCTTATCGTCTGATGTCGGTAACGATTTCTCAACCGCCTCCTTTTTAGACAAGAGTAAATGGCATGGATCCATGGATGATTCTGTTGTATACCGTAGCATGAATAATCAGAATCAAAATAGTGTTCCTCGAAGACATTCGTATAGTGCTTTTGATTTGGGTCGTGCCCTTCTAGTTGAGATGAATCTTGACGAAAGCTTAAAACGTTCCTACCCTTCACCTGCACCAAACTATTCATCTGGACATGGTTTGGGAGAATTTCATCAGCCGAATTTCCAAAACAAACCTAACCCTAGTTCATCACAACGAAAATCGATGCCATGGCCTAGAAGCGATGGGTATGGATCTTGTGATGATTCTTTCATCTCACGTAATGCAGGTAATCATAATCAGAATGAGATTCGTCGAAGACATTCTTACAGTGCTCTTGAGTTGGAATGTGCACTTTTGCTAGATATGCATCTTAAAGAAAGTGCAAAACGTCGTCGTTCTGCATCTGTAACACCAAGTGCATATGGGCATCATTTTGAAGAACCAAGGAATTCAAAGATCCAAACTAGACCTGGCCCAATACCACAACCAACAGGTCCAGCACACCCCGTTAACGGTTTTGGTTCATCGAACAATTATTTATTTAATAATAATAATAATAATAATAATAATCATAATCGTCACCATGGATCTCTTGACGACTCTGTTGTTTCACATGGAAGAGGTAATAATCGGAAGCGATACAGGAAGCTTGTAAGGAATTCCTACAGTGTTTCTGATCTAACATCGCCATCATTGGAAATGCCTATGGAGGAAGGTTTCACAAGTAAGTCTGCATCGTTGACACCAAGCTGTTCAATCGGTCAAGGTTTAGGAGGATTGGATTGGTTGCAATTCCAAACCGGGACAACTTCTGTTTCACCAGAGCTCGATTCTAATCAGCTACCTCATAAAAAACGCAAAAAAAGTGAACGTGCAAAAGCCAAGAAAGGTAAGAGGCCACTGCAACAATCAGACAACAATGGTGGAGGTGGAGGTGATTTATCAATGGATAACACTAACTGGTATGATGCTTTTGATGATCCTGTTTACTCTAATGACACGGGAAGTCGAAACCGATACGCAATCTTTTCAAGAAACTCCCAAAGTGCTAACGATTTAGGATCCGTACTTCTAGAGATGCATCTTGATGACAGTATAAGAAGCCGTTCTAAATCTTTAACACCAAATTCCTCGATCGGATATGGTTCACAAGAAGAAAAGTGGTCAAAATCCCAAATTAAACCTAGTCCTTCTCTTTCACCAGAGCGCCAATTCCATGCTGAAAAACCCAAAAGACATGACCACCTAGAAACCGAAAGAGATAAGAAACATTTGCCTCCATTGATCCCCACAAAAGACGCAGATTCATCTACTAATATCAGAACCGATGCATGCTCAATGTGTTCAGAAAGAATGGATGCGAGATCTTTGGATGGAAGTACTTACACTGAAATGGAGGTTGATGGTATTGTGGAGATAGTGAAAAAAAAGGCAGAAGATGACGTCAGATGCTTGAGATTGTTGCAATCAGAATTAGAAGCCGAAAGAAACGCTGCAACAATAGCTGCAAACCATGCCATGAACATGATCACAAGGTTACAACAAGAAAAAGCTTCTCTTCAAATGGAGGCCTTACAGTACTTGAGAATGATGGAAGAACAAGCTGAATATGATATGGAAGCTTTACAGAAAGCTAACGAGCTTGTGGAAGAAAAAGAGAATGAAATTCAAGATTTGTTGGATGAATTGGAACAATATAGAATCAGATACGGGGATCTATCAATGGGGAATATCCATGTTCCTATTATAATCTTTGAGAATGAAAAAAGGTACATTTTGGAATCGTTATCGACACTGGAAAAGAAGCTTCATCAACTGTGTGATGGTGGTGATCATTTGAATGATGACAACAGCTTTTTAACACCTAAAGATTCAGCGACATCTAATGGGGTTTTTGATAAATGCCATGAAATTGATTCAGCCACCATGGAGCATGAACTTGTAGAGCTTAAAGAAAAGATTGAAGGTTTACAGGCTGATATTGAGCTTGTTAAACATGCTTGTAACTCACTCCATGGAAGTGAGGGCCTTGAATTTATTCAAGAAATAACTCATCAACTACAAGATTTGAGAAGAATTATGGTTGATAAAAGAGGCATTTCTAGCAATTGATAGGATACATCCTTCTACAAAAACCGAGGTAAGGGACTTTTTCTTTTAACTTAATCCGCTTAACAGGTTAGACACTTAATCATGAGAGAGTGACTTAATGGATTAAGCAAAAAAAAAAAAACTGACTTAATGTATTAAGGCACCAACTCTTTACCTATTTATCATTTTTTTTTCACATTAAAATTGACGAATATTGTGACATTTTATACTTGATAATGTCTCATATATATAAATTTTTGTATGTTGATGCAGTTTGCAGCTATTACCCATTTTTATAAAATGCAAATGGACGTCGTCACACGTGCATTTATTAGCAGGTGCAGTATGTATCATATATTTATTTTTTTATCATGAAATTAGTAATATTTTTATAGTTTCGTTATTGGTGTATATAATATATATAAAAGCATATTTTAATCACCTCACAAGAAATTTTGTACGAATGTTGACATGGTTCCTTGCATTTGGTGCAGTATGCTGTTCTGATAGCAAGCGTATGACGAGTGCAAAATGATGTTTTCTCACTGGAAAAATAGGTGTCATTTATTTATATTATTTTCCAATCTCTTTATTATTTTGTAGTTGGAATTATGATTTCTTGTTCATTTTGGATGTTGTAGTTTGGATGGAAATATATGTTAAAAGTGTACATTTTTTTAGTGGTGGCTTGTATTTTGATCCAACACTATGTGTATATGTATGACAATGATGTGTTGGTAGACATTTTTTTTTTAGTTTAAAAGTCATTTTTATGTAAAATTTGGGGTTTTATTCATCCGGTACAACTCATTTATAAGAGATTTTACTTAATTTGGTCATTTGGAGTTCAAAATTTGTTTTGTCCTCTCTGGTCTAGTTCAGTTTTTTTTATTTATTTATAAAATTTATGTTATTAATAAAAATTAAGAAAACTAATAAAAAAATAGAAAACTAATAAAAAATGAAAAAAAAAAACGTCAACGGTCCGTTAGAACTTAGAAAGTTTGGGTGATTATATAATAAATATATTAATAAACCTCTTTCAAAAAATAAAAATGAAAATCGTTTTTTGCATGTCTTTGCTTTATCAAAGAATTCATCATCATATTCATATACTTCCAAGTTCCAAACACAAAGTTGATGAAACTAAGTTGCGATCTTAGTCCACAAATAAGTCTTAAAAGATCGTTTCTCTATTATTAGAAAAAGAAGGATTTCCCCAAATATTAGTGTTAAAACCAAATATTAGTGTTAAAACTTGCCAGAATACTCAAATTATGATAAATAGAAAATGACACTTCAAATTTCAAAACAAATGGTCTGAACCAAATTATTGAAACTTTTTAATATAACAATACAACTATATGTTTAAATATACATAGACTAATATAACTCAAAAAAAATAAATAAATAAACGATACACTATTTAAATGGCTAAATTGGCAGCATAACGTTAAGTAGTCCACCATAATATATGTGAGAAATGTAGAACGGAATATTCTAGTGTTATTATAACTTGGAGTTGTCTACTTCAAAGGGATTAATTATTAGTAAACGGATTTAGATGATTGAGACTCAATTAGTCAAAAGTCAAATATAGCATATAAAAAAATCTACTAATATTTAAAAGCATTTTGTCAACTAACTACGAAACACTGTTAGTAAAAAAAATATAAAGACTATGTACGGAAACATTATTTTGTAAGATTATTTGGGTTGGAACTTGCCTATGCCCAAGAGAAACTACGTAGACGAAACAAAGAGGGAACATGAAAAACTATGACAAATGATTTTATTATTATAGATTTTTCTCTAAATTAACGAATACATATCATTATTTATCTTAATGAAAATAGTAACCTAAACAATACACAATACTTGTTAAGCAAGCAGACAACTTCCTAATCCAAATCAAATACTTAAAATAAAAAAGGGTTTTTCGAAAATACCCATGCACTCATGAATTCGATTAACCCAACAATCACCCCCTTAATCGGATTGGTCATATTTCTCGGAGACCCGATGTAACATCCCAAGTTTTGCCATTTGTAGTCCCTGGGAATGGAAGGGTAAAGTCATGAAGAGCATAAGGGCTAGATTGTAAATTTGGGACCAGGATAAGTACGTTGGGCTTAATCTTGTGTACGCTGGGCGTACTCATAAAAGATGGAAACCCTAATAATTAGAGTTTGGAGCTATATAAACATCCTTATGGTCCATTCCCTCTCATCACTCTCAGCCTCCATCTTTTAGAAACGTTCCAAAACCTTAGTCCTTGTGAGAGAGTGTGAGTTGGTGGGTATTTTGAGCTCTTGAAGGTGGAGTCATTGCATCAAGGAGTTGGAGAAGAAGTTTGGCTTGTAGATTTGAAGTTATGTTGTACCCTAGAAGCTCGAGAAGGTAAAAAGCTTGGAACTTTACACTTGTATGAGTTAGATCTAGTCATTTTAGCTTTATAGAAGAATTCTTCTCCCAAAAGTCCCAAAATGGTGCATGTCATGATTTGGGCGAGATGAGCTGTCCTTTCATACTCTTGGAGGGGTTTTGAGTGTTAAAAATGTGGTCCCTATGGCTTAAGATGTCTCATTAGATTAAGAGCTTTCTGGACGTCCAAAGTGTTAAAGTTTGAGACTTTATGAGTCCTAGGCACATTTGGTCGATGGATCTGAATTTTGGGCTTAAGTGCTTAAGCCATTAAGCACTTATGAGGATTTTTGTTCAGTTCGCGTACGCCCCGCATAGGAAGCTGTACACCCAGTGTACAGGGTCAACAGCCCCGTTTTCCAGTCAACATGAGTCGAGGTACGCCCCGCGTACCAGAGGAGTACGCCCAACTACGTCCTCTGTTGGGTTTTTGATTTTGGGCTGTTTATGGGCTAGTTGGACTTGGGCCTTGGCTAGACACTATGGATATGGTGTGTTGGGCCAAGTCTTGGTAATGGATCTTGAATTTAGGCACAATTAGGTAGTTGGGCCCAATTTGGAAAATTGGGCCGATGATGGGCCTTGTTATATGGACTTATGGATCATGGGTTTGGTATTGGGCCTTGGCCTGAATTAGAGGGAAGGAAAATTGGGCTATTGTTATAAGGAATTCTTAGTCAAAGTTTATATTCCCGTTTATTGACTTTGTTTTCGCTATTTTGGATAGTTCGGGATTGTCAGTGAGACGGTGGTTCGGGAATCTGCTTCTTCGGTTTAGATCAGCATTTCGAGGTGAGTTATCCTCACTATATCAGCAGGGTATAAGGCACCAAGGCCGACCCTTTTCTCAGATTGTATGCGGGTATTTTCTTGATATGTTTATTGATCTTTTAGATCTGCGTCCTGGTAGTTAGGACGGTATTGTGTTTAGTGACCTGGTTAGGTCGGTATCCTGGTATACAGGATAATGCTATGTTTAGTGACCTGATTTAGGTCGGTATCCTGGTTAGGATGTTGTTATGCTATATGATCTGTTAGATTGGTTTGTTTATATATGGACTGTTATGTGATTATCTGTTTATGTGCACGTGATTGATTGGTATGGGGGTGGTTGAGGCGGGTCCTGCTTCGTCCTATAGGCCAACATACCCAGGGTGGTCCAGATAGACTGAAGGCCCGATGCGGGCAGTCCAGTCATACTGTAGACTCAGAGAGTGGACCAGGTGGATTGAAGGCCCGGTGCGGGCGGACCAATCACTCTATAGACTCGAGATGCATGGATGTTCTATATTTGTTATATGATGTGTTATGGTTATATGAGGTTGGTATTTTGGGGGTAACTAATTAAGCCTTCAACCTTACATTTAACGATTATTGTTTCAGGTTCGGCGGATGACCGCGGGAAGGCGAAGGCGTGACCGTACACTTTCCTCGATTTATGATTATGATTTCTGTGAACTCCGATATGAAACTATTTTGGAAACCTTTTTGTAATAACTATTCGTATTTTAAATGTTTTTGAAAGTTTAAATTTAGCATGAATTTTATGGGTGTTACACCCGACCTCCATCTTGATCACGTCCAAAGTCCTCCACACCCTTTTGATTATTCACAACACACGTAACATGTAACATGGCATCCCGTTGGATACGTTCATTACCATCTAGACTTTTCCCGGATTCACGACCTCTCCCCGACCAGATCCAAAGCCATCCGATTTGACCTTCCACCGCCATAATGTCCACACTGTGTTGTTTATCCAATCTTTTCCTTTGTTTCGATTACCGTTCTTCAAAGAGGCATCTCCACCGACCAAAAAAACAAAGCCACGTACTTCACCATTTTCTTTGAATCTACCAAACGAACTGAATCCAAAGCTACCTGCTTTAACGGATCCTTCCTTCCCATATTTCATGCACCTACGTCGGTATCCCCTTATCATGAACAAATTGATCAAGAACTATGCAATCCTTTTTCACCACCCCGACCTCTTTAATCAAGCTTGTTCCGAGAGCAATCTTCCACCGATCAACAAGACAAGGTCTCGACCACCTTTACCGTCTTCTGTCGCCCGCAAAACGAACCGAATCAAAGCCACCCGCTTTGATGTCTTCCCGTTTGTTTATTCTATGCCTCCGGTTAGTCTCTATCTACCTTAGAACAAGCCTGCTCAAGAAAAATTGGGTTTGTTGTTGAGATGCTTCAACTCACGTTCAAAAACAATCCACACCCCCTTAAACAGAACCTGGTTCCTGATGTGTCTGCCCCGCAGCAAAAGGCTGCAGTTTTCTTGAAACCGACTCTTAAACCGGCCGTCCTACTCCTTCACGAGCCCTAGGCTCTGATACCATGAGTAAGATTACTTGGGCAGGGACTTTCTTGATGCCCAAGAGAAACTATGTAGACGAAACAAATGAGGAACATGAAACACTGTGACAAATGATTTTATTGTTGTAGATCTCTCTCCAAACTAACGAACACATGTCCTTATCTTATCTTCTTATATACTTATAAAGCTAGCATTTTTCCTTGAACCTCATGCATTTGAAACCCCCATAAAAATTTGTAAACACCTCATGCATTTGAAACCTCATATTTTAATGAATACCACTCAAAAGTCTCTTAATAATGATTAACAATTGAAAGGTTTTATAACTTATATAATATATTTAATAAACAATTAATGGATACTCTACTATAAATTGATCAATCTTTTTGAGTAGACACACAAATACAAATCACATACAAAATTTACAAAGAAAACAAGTTTAAAGTTTTTTTGTGTTGGTTTGAGGGCTTTGAACAATTTTTCGAGCCATGTTATTAAGTTGAAGTTTTTAATTTGTAAGTTTGTTATATACGATTTTTTTTTGTATTTTCTTGATTTAAGTATTCTTTTAAGAATATCATTGTATGTTGTGGTTGAAATTTTAATGTAAATTAGATTAGATTCATGTTATCGATCATATGTTATGGAAGGTGATATATATAATATTTAATTAACTATTGTATATATGTTTGTATGTTCATGTTGCTTCAAAACAATAATTAATTAAAAATCATGGATATGTCATATTATCCATATTATCCATGTAAGCCTTTTTTTAAAATGCAAATTGTCTATCTAAGCATTTTATATTTTAGTATATGTTTAACATTTTAATTATAATAATAAGAAATTTTTAAAAGTTTCTTTCACTTATTAATAATAACAAGTGGTTTTAGAATTAATAAGCAATAATTATAAATAATAAAATCAAATTACATGGATATGTTATATTATCTATGCAAGTCTCTTTTGAAATGCAAATTGTCTATCTTATCACTTTATTATTTAGTGTATGTTTCACATTTTAATAATAATATTAAGTGTTTCTTAAAAGTCTTCTTTAACTTATTATTAATAATAAGTGGTTTAAAACTAATGAACACCAAATTTAAATGATAATAACATCAAATTATAAATTACATTTAGCTATAAATAAATTGTATTTTAAATGAACATCATTATTGAAATTAGAAAATGATCGCATAAGTAATGTAACGTCCTGTTTTAAAAAGTGCTTATTTATGAATTTCCGAGATCAAGAGTAAGGGCGTTTCGGTCTTTTGTGGGCAATGGGTTTCATTCGAGAAGGTTTCTGTAACATCCCAAGTTTGTCATTTGAAGTCCATTGGAAATGGATGGGGTAAAGTCTTGAAGAGCCAAAGGGCTAATTTGTAAAATTGGGACCAAGAGGGGTACGCAGCGCGTACATAAGGGTACGCTGGGCGTAATCTTGTGTACGCTGGGCGTACTCGTAAAAGATGAAAACCCTAATGTCTCGGTTTGAGAGCTATATAAGCATCCTTAAGGTTCATTTCCTCTCATCACTCTCAGCCTCCATCCTTCAGAAACGTCTCAAATCCTAGATCTTGTGTGAGAGTGTGAGTTGGTGGGTATTTTGAGCTCTTGGAAGTGAAGGCATTGCACCAAGAAGTTGGAGAAGAAAAGTGGCTTGTAGATCTGAAGTTGGTTTGTGTCTTTGAAGCACCAGAAGGTAAAAAGCTTGGAACTTTATGCTTGTATATCATAGATCTAGCCATTCTAGCATTTTGGAACCATTTCTTGTCCCAAAAGTCCTAAGATGATGTATGTTGTGTTTGGGCGAAATGATCTGTCCTTTTAGACTCTTGATGGGGTGTTGAGTGATAAAAGTGATGTCCCAATGGCTTATGAGGTCCCATGCAAGTAGTAGAAAGGTCTTAATGGATTAAGACCTTGGATTAAGAACTTTATGGACATCCAAAGTGATAAAGTTCGAGACTTTATGAGTCCTAGGCATATTTGGTCGATGGATATGAGGTTTGGGCTTAAGAGCTTAAGCCATTAAGCACTTATGAGGATTTTTGTGGAAATTGCGTACGCCTCGCGTAGGAAGCTGTATGCCCAGCGTAGGGTCAATAACCCGTTTTCCAGTCAACCTGACGACGGGGTACGCCCCGCGTACGCCCTCTGTTGGGTTTTTGTTTTTGGGCCTTAAGTGATTGGGCTGTTATTGGGCTAGTGGGGCTTGGGCCGTGACTGAACATTATGGATGGAGTATCTTGGACTCAATAATTATTATGGACCATGGATCTAGGCCCATTTGGTGAGGTGGGCCCAATTTAGTAAATTGGGCCAATATTGGGCCTTACATAAGGATTTGATTTTGAGACTTGGTCTAATAAGAGGATGATGGACTTAATGAGTGTTGTGGGCCCTTGGTGTAGAAAGTTGTGATTGGACTCTAACTTGGTGATTATCATGTGATAGTTAGGAGTCCCGGTGAGTCAGCAGTCGGAGATTTGCAGGATTTCGGCAGTTACAAGGTGAGTTATGTGACATCCCCAAAATCTCGGCCAGAAAAGACCGATTTTCATTTATGCTTTTAAAATATTTTCAGAGTAAATCCTTTTGATTTGAAAGAGTTGCGGAATTTGTTCCCAAAAACAAAACATGATAAAACAATGTTTACCAAAACATTTCATAAAAGAAATGTATTTTCATTATAATCAAAACTCGGGGTGTCATGTTCCGATACAGACCAATAAGCATAAACGAATACATTACAAGTCATTTAACAAATATAAACATATGCAGACTTGTAAACAAAACAACTTGATGGTTCATCCATCTCATGCCCTTCCGCCACTTCCTGTAATACAATTTAAAACTGAGAGGGTCAGGCTTGGGAGCCTGGTGAGCATATAGGGTTTTCAACCCACAATAAATATCATATTTAATTTTCACCAACCAACAATAACCCAATTACTCATTCCCGTTATTCTCACTTTAATGTCCCTAATACAACTAATCATAAGGGACCTAGTCTAAGAATATTTCATCGGGGCGACAACACATGCTTCGGGGGTACCTCAGCAATATAAGTCAAATAAGGCAACCATGAGGGGGATGGAGTACAGCGAATGAACACCCAAGTTCATTAACACCTACAGGTGGCGAACCTGCTAATGTTTCCACAAGACTATCTAGAATAGCCAGTGGTCGTCATCTAAACTCCGCTAGATGACTCAATCAAACAACAACGAGGCCTCTCATCTGTTTATTACACACCAACTATCTACCCATGTTCTACCCAACATATTAGTAGATAAAAAATATACATTTGTATACATAGTTTAAAAACCTGTATAACATGCTTTGATCAACACATATATCACATAACAGATGAGGCACACACACATAGCACATATCTCATAGAGAATAAATCATATCTATGAGATAGAAGAGAGTGAATACACATTCACACATATAAACAACAATATACTATACACATAACACGTATTTTATAGAAAATACTTAATATTTATGTGTTAGAAGAAGGTAACTACACACTCACACTTCTAAACAACAATATACTTAATACACTCGAACCAAACTTGTATTATTATCGTGTTTATGAAAGTTAGTATACACTCACTTGATCAGAAGATGATCGGACAGCACTACAAATTGCAGAAGTAGTAATCCTCAGCAGATCTGGAAGATCTCCTCGAAAATCGAACTTCTCACGGGCAGAGCTTCGACTCGGAAACCGCACTTCTCGGGATTTTCGGGATCTCGGGATTTGCCTTGGGGCTCGGGAATATTACCGGGGCTTCAGGATGGCTTCGGGGGTTTACGCGCAGAGCTTCGGCACAAAAACGAGAGGAAATTAGCAAATGAACCCGGAACCCTCGCATCCTATTTATAGGAGGCTGGAAGCCTCAATTACGCGGGGCGTACAGCAGTACGCGGGGCGTACTGCTCCAAGTTCGTAAGCGCATGCGTCATCCGAAGCCACTTGCTGCGATGTCGACACCTTCGGAGTACGCGGGGCGTACTCGAGTACACGGCGCGTACCTCAGATCAGATCGATGACGCGCCTTCGGATAAGGCTTCCGAATTTTGATTTAAATTTAAATACAAAATGATTAATAAACTTCGGAAATTCATAACTTCTTCATACGAACTCCGTTTTCGACGTTCTTTATATCCACGGAAAGGCGAGACTACGCTCTACGACTTTCGTTTAGACTTCGTCGGCTAATTTTGACTTTATTTTTATTATTTATTTTTAATAGTCCGCGACAGACAAACTTCGTTATAAATTCATAACTTCTTCGTTTGACGTCCGTTCTCGCCTAACTTTTTATCGCTTCGACACCAACAATGAGATATTCGATTCTCATTTAGATTGTTTCGGCTAAAAACCCCTCGATCTCAAATCGAGTAAAACAGGCTGCATACTGCTAAGCCGAAACTTCGATAAATCATAACTTCCTCATACGAAGTCAGATTTGGGCGTTCTATATATATTCGGAAACCTCGTTTCAACTACTACAACATAAATCAAAGTTATTAAGTTTATTTTACACTTAAATTTTGACGCTTATTTTTATTCTTAATTAATCAAACCACATAATTAAGCAATTAAGCACAAAACACATAATACTCAAATAATACAATCTTATTACTTCAAAATGGGTTACAAAGGTTAACCTAGACTATTACATTGCTAAAAGTGGCAAGCCCGGAAACACAGGCGTTACAAGTTATCCTCACTATATCGACAGGGTCTACGACACCAAGGCCGACCCTTTATCAGATGGAAATTCGGGTATTGTTTGTTACGTTATTATTTTGCTAGATCTGCATCTTGGTATTTAGGATGGTGTTATGTTAGTGACCTGGTTAAGGTCGGTACCCGGGATATAGGGTAATGTTATGCTAGTGACCGGTAGGGATGAGATTTAGAACTGGAAAATCGGACCGGAACCGGACCCGTTAGAACCGGAATATATAGAACCGGGTCCGGTTCCGGGTTTAAAAATTGGCTTTATTCGGGTTCCGGGTAATCCGGGTTTGGGTCCATTGGGTCCGGGTAAACCGGGTCTAAAATCCGGAACCGGTTTTTGGAACCGGAACCACTTTTAGGTCCGAAACCACTTTTTGTGAAACGTTTACAAGATGCATATCTTATTCGTTTCAACTCCAATTGACATACGGTTTTTTCCAACATGTAGTTTAGAGTTTGTACATGATTTTAGACTATAAATTTGTCATTTTTAGTTTTATATTTATTGACTTACAGTCCTCAAAAGTTGAGATACCAAAGCTGAAAGTTTTTTGTTTTTTTGTATTCGGTGAAAGTTTTAAAACATACATATCTAATTCGTTTGAAGTCGGATTGACATGTGATTTTTTCCAAATTCTAGTTTACAGTTTGTACATGAGTTTAGACTATAATTTTGTCATTTTTGGTTTAACATTCAATGATTTACAGTCCTCCGAAGTCGGGATATCAAAACTGAAAATTTTCAACTTTTCAGCTATTTGTTTTTGTACTTTGTATTATGTGAAAATAGTAACACAAGTATATCTCATTCGTTTAAATTCGGATTGACAAGCGGGTTTTTCCAGAGTGTATTTTAGAGTTTGTACATGATTTTAGACTCTAATTTTGTTAATTGTGGTTTCGTATTCAATAAGTTACAGCCCCCTAAAGTCGGGATATCAATATGAAAATTTTCAAAGTTCAACCCACTAAGTAGTAAGTAATTACCAAAAAATTCTGGTTTTTTTCGGGTTTTCCGGGTCTAAACCCACTTTATCCGGTTCCAACCTACCCACTTTGATGTTTCCGGGTTTTCCGGTTCTAGACCCACTTTACCCGGAACCATACCCGGAACCGAACCGGAACTGGTTCCTATATACCGGTCCGGTTTCCGGTTCTATAAAATCCCGTTAACCGGTTCCGGGTTTTCCGGGTCCGGGTCCATCCGGTCCGGGTTTGGACCCACTTTCTTCCCTAGTGACCGGTTAGGTCGGAATCCTGGTTAGGATGATGATATGCTATGTTGTTTGTTAGACTGCTTGTCTGGTTAGAGATTTATTATGTGATTGATTGTTTTATGTGCTCATGGTTGTCTGACGGGGGTTGGGTTGAGGCGGGTCCTGCTTAGTGTTGTAGGCCAACATATCCAGGGCGGACCGGATATTCCAAAGGCCCAGCGAGCGGTTCGGATAGGCTGAAGGCCCCAAGAGGGCGGACCAGACGTGCCAAGGCTCGGAAAGTGGACCAGGCTGATTGAAGGCCCGGAGCGGGTGGACCAGTCATACTGTAGACTCAGAGAGTGGACCAGGTGGATTGAAGGCCCAGTACGGGAGGACCAATCACACTGTAGACTCGATGTACATGGCTAGACTCAGAGGGTGGACCAGGTGGACTGAAGGCCCGGTGTGGGCGGACCAGTCACACAGTAGACCCGATGTGAACGGCTGTTCTATTTGTGCTATGATACGAGTATGTTATGTGTGGTTGGTATTCTGGGGGTAACTCACTAAGCTTTCGGGCTTACAGTTGTAGTGTTATGTTTCAGGTACTTCAGGAGATCGTGGCAAGGCGAAGGCGTGATCGTACCGCTCATTGTGTTTTATGATTTAAGTGATATGGTTCTGGGGATGCTCTGATGTTTAAACTATTTTGAAAACGAAATGTATGAACTTAATGGTTTTTGAATGAAAGAAAATGTTTTAAATTTGGTTGAAATTTTTGGTCGTTACAATTAAAAATATAATTGATCAATAATAATAATTGTTAAAAATAATACTAAATAGATAATTATATCTAATTCTATTAATGAGGAATATGGGTTGATGTCAATGAATATTATTGTTCAAAATAATAGAGATTATATATATATATATATATATATATATATATATATATATATATATATTAGTGTAAAAATATTATCTTAAAGTTAATGTCAATAACATAACCATTTTAAACATATATTTTTCAATATTTTAACAATATATTTTTCAATATTTTAACAATATATTTTTAATCTTCGTTGCGCAACGCGCGAGAATTCGTCTAGTTTATACTAATGAAAGCAGTAACCTAAACTAATACGTAATACTTGTTAAGCAAGCAGACAACTTTATAATCTAAATCAAATACTTAAAATAAAAAAGGTTTTCCCAAAATACCCATGCACTCATAAATCCGATTAACCCAAGATATTTATCTTTATTGAATCAATTAACTTACTTGATACACGTAACAAATATGGATTTAAAATGTTTATTAATATAAACAAATACAAATCTTTCTTTTAAAGATCTATTGCTAAGGGTTTATGCCTTAGATTTGTATAAGCTTTTTATGGTTTTTGATCGGATTTGGCTGGTTAATTGGTTCTTAGTTTTTAAAAGGCCTCCTAGAGGAGGCGAGGAGATGCTTCAGTATGAGTCGTTGAGATCATGCCTTGCTCATGTTACTATGAGGGTTCTTGGGAGTGGTCGATTGACCCTTATGTGGATTTCAGCAGTTGCTTCAGCTCGAGCTTTGATTGATTCTATTATCTTGGAGGTTGTTCTTCAACCGTCTAGATGGAATCGATTAATCCCTTCCAAAGGTAAAATGATTTTTTTGAGGTTGAACTTGAATAAGGTGTCTACTAGACTTAATCTTGGATAGACTTGGTATTGATGTTGGTTATGTGTTATGTGTTGTGTCTGATTTGTGATGTTGATGTTGAAACGGTTAATCATCTTTTTTCTCTTGTGGGATGGCGTTGGATTTGTGGAGTCTTCTTGCTAGATGGTAGGAGTTGGATTTGACAGTTTTTTCATATATTTCAGATTGGTTATCTTGGATTAACTCGGTTCGATTGTCACTCCAATTGAAGAGATGTCTAGATGCGGTTGTTCTTACTTTATTCTGGGCGAATTGGTCATTTTGGAATAAATTGTTGTTCACAAAGATCTAACATGTCCAGGCGGTGCTTTGAGATTTCATCTGATCTTAGTCTTATCTATGGATGTTTTCTAGATGTACTAAGCTTAGTATTAAGTGGATTAGTTGGATGCAAAATCCGATTTTTGTAATTACTTCATGTTTTTTTCTTCTAGCTTTTTCTAGTTCTTAATATAATGTCGTCGTTCTAAAAAACATGTATAAAACAAAATACAATGTTTAATTTGGTATATGATCTAATAAAAATAACTGACTAACTGGTAACTGGTGTTTTGTTTGTTCGATAAGATCTAAGCATTTTTAATTTATTTTAATTTAGATGTGTTATGATATTGTTATTAAAAAGGAAAAACAAAACAAGAGTCAATAAAGAAAAGGAAAATCAAGCCTCAAAATTGATTCCGATTTTGATATTAAGATCTTAAATCGTAAGATTTTATAAGTAAAAATTGATCCTTATCACACTAGGACCATTTCTAAAGCAAAATCTGCATTGAGATCTAAGGATCTTGAGTTCCCGATTATGGTCGTAAGACTTTAACCTGATCTAATTTCACATCTTTAGTTCTTAATCTATAGTCAAATCTTTGATCTTCTAAACTTTAGAAAATTCACAATTTTTACTCTAAAATCACATGCACAGCATGAACAAGTTGTTTATGCTCGACTGCTCGTTAAAACCAAGCCTCAAAATTTCGTGAGGGTGTGGTTGAAATTTTAAGTGTTGTTTCCCTACAACTTTAATAAGCAACAATGAAGACTTCAATTTCTTTTTGCATGCACTTCTTTTTCATAACAAACTTACCAAATTTTAGCTACAAATCTAATTTAACAACAAGAGTATCTCCAAAAGACGTCAATCTTTTACATAATTACATACCACAAACAATCAAGACAATAACAACAGACGTGTTATTGTTCTGATGAAATTGTGAACTTCACTATTGTTACAAATGCAAACTAATTAGGATCAGTGAATCTGAAAAGTTTGTATACTACAAGAATAAATCATATATAGTTATAAAATTTTGCTTTGAAATACATAATTATGTATATGCGTTCAATATTATGGTCACAAATGTTTACATAGAATCATTAACTCAAAATATGCAGACATATAATAAAAGCTAAAGGAAATTAATAGATTATTACTTGTAATTATTTGTGGTTTTTGTTTGTTTCATCTTTATAATTGTATATGTTGGAAAGTGATTGCGTTAGTCGGTATAAAGAGGACAATTTTGCTCATGTTGACTTTCTTATTTCAAAAAGTATTTGATGGTTGTTCATTTCGTTCATTGGAAAATAAATATAATTATTAGGGCTTTTTTTATCATGAGAAAGAGACTCGCGGTAATTCCCAATAGACAACATATTTTACTTGTAACTAAGTGATTGTTTCGTCGATGCAAAGATTGCAATTTTGCTGGTGTTGACTTTCTTATTTCAAAAAGTACTTAGTAACTATTCATTCCGTTAATTGGAAGAAAAAAATAATTATTATTATAGTTTTTTTACCGTTGAGAAAATCGTCAAAGACATCAATCAGAGACCGATCATTATAAATCTTAAGTTCTTAAATAACAACATCTTTTACTTATAACTATTTATGTTTTTTGCTTTTACTTATAACTAACATGGTAAATAACATATTACCATGTTATATTTCATTTGTCTTTTGCTTTTCCAACGAAAGTGCAAATGTTAAATAATAGAATTATATGACTAAAAATGTAATTTTCTATTTTAGTTCTATCTAATCCTTTGGGCTCGCACGTTAATTAAAGTCCTTCGGATCAAAAGTGCACGCCACACCGCCTTTGATTCAGTCACATGGTACACGAGCATCTATACAACTATTTTGCTTTCTCTGCTTCCTTTTCTTCATATTTCTCTACCATTCTTCGGATCTTCTCTACGATTTCCTCTGTTTTAAAGGTATAATTTCTAATATCTTCTTGCTTCTCTGTCAAACCATTGATTTGTTGCTGTTTTTTTGCATCAAAATTCGTCGAATTCGGTTCTCGCTGTAAGATCTAGGGCTTATTGTGATTTTTTTAGCGAGCTTTATGAACAAATACCGCCGTCAGCTAGTTCAGTTAGATTTTTTCTGGAAATCTATGCGCCTTAGGTTCAGAATCCGCTGGATGTTCTGAAATTTAAGTTGCCTTGGCTCTATAAAGCAAGAAATTCTGGGAATTTGGTTATTCTGTTCTTGCAGATGGACCCAGAAAATCTACGAAATAGGCCAGAATTTCCAAATTGATTATAGTTTCTAATTTTGGGCTTACGATTTCATATAAAATATCTCTAAACATCTTAGAAACTTTTCAGGGGCAAAGTTCACAAAATGATTATGGTGCTGTTGAAAACTTTTGAGGGGAAGAATTAGTCTTCTTTTTTCCTTGAGAATGTCTATTTTGGTCATTTTACTTGTTAAAAGCTTCTATAATCATAATTTATCCCATACACCAAAAAACTGAAAAACTAGTCTTTCCCTGGAACTTTGCTATGAGATTTTAGAAAAATCATCCAAATTCTCCTAGATTCATGAATTGTTAAAAAAATGAGTATGTGATGAAGATGGGGGCTTATAAACTTTTGCTTTATTGCTCTCTTACGTTAGTCAAAACTCTTGACAAATCCATTTTGCAGACATGGGAGACAAATTTGGGTTGGAGGAAGAAGATAAAGCCATGATAGAGAACGTATTGGGTCGTGAAGCTTGCGATTACTTGTTATGGTCAGCTTCAAATAAGCTTTCAGATGAATTCAGATCAAGAACAAGTGATTTAGGGGTTCAAGACGGGCTTCGAAAGATTCTCGAGGGGTCAGACTGGAATTACTCCATTTTCTGGCAAGTTTCCAATTCAAAATCAGGCAAATCTGCTTTAATCTGGGGCGATGGCCATTATAAAGACTCAACAGAAACCCAAGCTGGTGGTGGGCATGGAACCAATAGGAAAAAACGGGTTCTGCAGAAGCTTCATTCTTGTTTTAAGGGACACGAAAAAGGAAATCTTGTTGCAAAAATGGATTTAGTTTCTGATGTGGAAATGTTTTATTTAACCTCGATGTTTTATCTGTTCCCATTTGATAAACCTTCAAGCCCTTCTCAATCTTTCAACACAAGTCGGTCCGTTTGGGTTTCTGATACAAGAAGCTGTGAAGAACATTACCAGTCAAGATCTTTTTTAGCAAAATCAGCACGCTTTCAGACACTCGTATTTATCCCGCTTAAAAGAGGAGTCTTGGAGTTGGGTTCTTTTAAGTCAATCCCAGAAGACCAAAGCTTCATAGCAATGGCTAAAACTTTGTTTAATGGATGCCACCCGAAAGGATTACCCAAAATCTTCGGTCAAGAATTAAGTCTCGGTGGTAATAGTAATGGTAATGGTGGTCCGAAATCCGGTCCAATCAGCATCAACTTTTCACCAAAAGTGGAAGAAGATGTGGATTTCGGAGGGGAATCATACGAAATACCTTCGAGAAACGGTTTCGGTGGGAATTCTTCCAACAATGATAATGAAGGGAAGTTGTTTCCTAACCATGTGATGAATGGAGTATTGAATTCATCGCAATCAATCCAATCATCATCACCAAATCAAGACTCATTAATGGACAGAAAGCCAAGAAAAAGAGGAAGAAAACCCGCAAACGGAAGAGAAGAACCGTTGAACCACGTGGAGGCGGAGAGACAGCGACGGGAGAAACTAAACCAACGGTTCTACGCGCTCCGAGCGGTGGTCCCCAACATTTCAAAAATGGACAAAGCGTCGCTACTTGGTGATGCGATTTCATACATAACAGATCTTCAATCAAAGATAAGAATGATGGAAGCTGAAAAGGATGTGATGGGTGCACCCGAGGTTGATTTCATGGCTAGAAAAGACGATGCGGTTGTTAGGGTGAGCTGCCCGTTGGATGAGCACCCGGTTGCCCGGGTTATAAAAACATTTCGGGAACATCAGATGGTGATGCAGGACACAAATGTTTCAACCACAGAAGACGGGAAGGTCATGCATTCCTTCTCGTTTCAAGGTCTTGCTGGTGCTGCTGTTGCACAGCAGCTCAAAGAGAAGCTTGAATCCGTCTTTTCAGATTGATAAAACAAACTTGTAAGACAAAATCTTGTATTTTTTTTTCTAGCTTCAATGTTTTTGTTAGATTCATGAATTGTGGGGGGATGTATCATGTATTGATAAAAATATTTGCATATTGTGAATTTGCGATGGATTGGATTGGTTGGTGGTGACAGAAGTGGAAAACCTATGAAGCAGTCGGTCAGGAAAGGACTAATGGTATAAGTATTGGTGGTGTAGCAACTAGCAACAAGACTGTATCGATGTTCAAATGTGTAATGTGCAATTTTTCTTGCATTACATAAAAATCATCTCCAATATTGTCATTTGTCGATTTGGAAAATGAGTTTATATATTTATCTGTATCATTTCATTTTACTGTATCAAGTACTTCTCATTCACTCATTTTATTTTCAGTAAATTATATAAATAGTCTGTGGTTTGGGGTCTTTATTATTATTATTATTTAACTCGGATCATTCATATGGTTTAATTTTGTTACGACTTTGGTTCAGACATAAAATGAGTAATATAGTTATTGATTTAAGTCCCCATGGTTTTTGAGAATATTAAGTTTAGTTTTTTATTTTTTTCGGTTTCATGAATGGTCTTTGTGGCTTTAAAACTTTTTATAGATGGCTAACACCGTCTATTTTAATCATTATATCAAAACATATGTACAACATGTGAGGGCAAAATCATCTTTTACAAACTAAAACTATATGGACCATTCATAAAGCATTGATTTTCCAAAAACAATACACAAATTTTCATAGCAAGGGAATATATTCCTAACTGGGATGAAATACGAACTCCAATCTTCTTGTTGTGTATGTGAACTTTACAATCAACTAGAGATAGACAAAACTGTACAAATGGTCCTTGTGGTTTGCTCAAAATTGTCATTTTGGTCCAAAAATGTTTGGACTAACACCACAGGTCAAAAATATTCATTTTGTTGCGTCTTTGGTCCAAAGGGTTAACTGCCGTCTATTTCCTTCCGTTAATATGTGTTTGACTTGTCAAATTGGGGGTATTTTGGTCATTCTCTATTTATTCCCCTTATTTAATATTAATAAAAGAGAGTACGTATGTAATCATCGCCATACGGATAATATCGAGCCTAATTTGCATTTCTAGTCCTTAAAAATTGTTAGTCATTTCAATTTCCCTCCTCATTGACTGAGGATCAAGAACCTAATCTGATTACCAAGGTTGTTAGCTTCAATCGAGCAACTTTCATAGTGAATGCATATACCAATGTGGCAGTTAAGGTTGTCAAGCACGTCATTTGACCCAAGGGTGGTTTATGGTACGTAATTTTGTTTTTGATCATTTACTTGATTTGCTTACAAGAAATCATACCTTCCGAAGCTTGTTTTTGCTCTTGTGTTGAAGATGGACACCCTACACTGTTTATGAGTATTGTATGTTTAGTACTTGATGTGTTTTGGGGTTTAAGCTATTTGGATGTTCTTTTTGGTACTTGAAGGTGCGTACTGTGATGTATGGGAACAATTTAGACTGAATTTGATGTAATGACTTATGTTATGTTTAATGTCTTGATGTTATTCTCATGTATAATTTCATGTTGTAGAACTTGACCAATGTGCTCTTTTAAATAAAAACATACAATTGTCATTGACAATGTGTAAACCATAAACAAAATAGAATGGTCAAAATGTACATACCAAACATAATTACCATTGATAGTTTGTTGCAAAACATGTCATAGATTGCTTACATTTTAACTACAAAAGACTACCACAAAGTACTGCCCAAAAGATTACATTGCTTAAACAAAATACTACCCACAACATTAAAACACTACCCAAACCATTACACTTCAAACTACTTCTTATAAACTAGAACAAACACAAACCACATCCAACTGCATAACAGGGTAACCTTTGAGTCTTGTGTTTTGTGACTTCAATTTGTTGATTGTCCTTAGCAACCCAGGTATAATAGCTTTTGAACGTGCACACATTGGACCATCAAACAACCCAATAAATCGACATTTGGATCCCTTCAAAATTGAAGAGATAAAAGAAGATCGTAACATGTAATGGGAGATTTATGTTGAAATCCAAAAAAAAAAAAAAACTTTGCGTACCTCAGTAGGGCATCCCCAGAAGCATCGACCTGGATTTTTGTCAGTCCATGCGGTGCGAACTATGACCATTTTACCACAAAAACAAAGCACCATTTTGGATTTCGATTTCTTGAAGAAGAAAAGGATTCACTCGATTTATTGAAGAAGAAGCAAATGAGAACAACGACAGAGTAATTTAGGGTTCGATCTTATAGCTCTCTTTTATTAATATTAAATAAGGGGAATAAATAGGGAATGACCAAAATACCCCCAATTTGACAAGTTAAACACAAATTAACGAAAGGAAATAGACGACAATTAACCCTTTGGACCAAAGACGCAACAAAATGTAAACTTTCAACTTGTGATGCTAGTTCAAACTTTTTTGGAACAAAGTGGTAATTTTGAGCAAACTACATGGACCATTTGTGCAGTTTTGTCCTAGATATATTTTATAGTCCTATTTAGCATCACCATAAATAAAATGGTCCAACGGATTAGGTTGATTGTTCCAATTAGACAACTTTATCTTCTAAAAGAGATATCACTAAACTAAACGACGATCATGAATTTCTCAGAAAAAAGTCTGAGAGAGAAAAAAAATTAAACAAAGAAAGAGATGTATGATGAAGTAGGAAAACAAAATTTTAGGAACTAACTAACTTGGATTTCTATGCAATGCTATTGGCATTAGACTGAGGTATCCCTCTCTTCCGAGCTCAACCTAAGCTTTTGTTGCCATGTGCCTTGATTGGACATCGATATGTGAAGAGGATCACAAAAATCCAACACATGTTTTTTAGATTAAAAGGGCGACGAGTCCACATACACAAGTGAGACCACCATCCCAAACCATCTTCATGGAAAACTTTGTTTTCAGATCATTATCGGGTGTTGTCCTCCTTCCTTAAGGTTGAGGATTAAAGTCGCATCGTGGACATAGATGAATTTAAGAAGTATAGTTTAGAAGTAGGTTATATTTTCCATTTAAAAAACAAATGAATTGATCAAGCAATCATTTTTATGAATCTACAAGTCCTATAATGCATGAAAGGACAACTACAAACCCTTGGAGTGTTCCATACTCATGAAAGGAAAACTACAAAAGTTCATAAAACTTCAACCATGAAGATCTAATGAAAAACTTATGAAGGTATAAACTTTATACCTAAAAATGATGCATAAAGAGGAAAGGTTTCTGAATCTACAAGCTTGCTAGCACCCACTCCTTCTTCTTTAGTCTCATTCTTCGAATATATGCACCAAAAACACTCAATAAGCTTGCGAAACTCACACAAGCAACTCAAACTCGAAAGTAGGGTTTAGGGAGGGTAAGGTGGCTAATAAGGATGATCAAATGGGGACATAATGTTGTTTAAATAGGGAGCAACCCTAAAGATTAGGGTTTGAAGTTTGGGCTAGTATGCCCAACATACTAGCTGGTCACTCGCGATTCCATGATGCATGAGTACGTTGTGCGTACTCTTAAGTACGTCGTGTGTACGACCACAAAGCAAGCCTTTTTCCTCAACGGAACAATTGTGTCACTTTTGATAAAGATAAAAGAAATAATAAAAATATCTGATATTGGGATGTTACAAAAAGGGACCAAAATCCAAGATCTAACAACCTAGCAAAGAAAAAGATTGAGTCTTAAACACTCACCCAAGTCCAGAACAGAAGCTAGAAGATTAATATGTTTCTTGCAAGATGATAATCCTCACCAAAGGCTTCCTTTTCTTTCAAAAATGCCAACAAAGTATGAGGAGTGAACTTTCAAGAGTGATGGATGCTAGGGTTAAGGTTTCAGAGCTTGAGAGGGTGATGGAGGCTGAATGACCATGAAACCCTAGTCATAATGTCCTTTAAATAGAGCGAAAAGCCTAAAGGATTAGGGTTTCACCAAAATTTGTTGCCACGCCGTGACACCTCATGGTCACATCATGGTGGTTCATTAAAACTCACGACCCATTAAATAATGACACATCGTGGTGAAGCTCCACCACGTCGTGACCACTATAGACATTTGTAAATTAAATTTGTACCTGAAACGAATGTTACACGTATGAATATTGCATTCTCTATCGCACTCGTATGCGGGAGAGTTTTTCGGCAAAAAGTAATATGTGGCCGAGATTTGTTCTCACGTTGTCATTTATATAATTGTTATCATTTGAACTTTTATATATATATATATATATATATATATATATATATATATATATATATATATATATATATATATATATATCCAATTAAAGTACAAATGATAAATGTTGAAGCATTCACCACACGTATAACGTTGCCTAAATTTGAAACTAGACAAGTCAATTTCAAACGAAGAATTTTTTTTGTCAATTCTTTGCACATCTTTTCCATTGTTATATATATATATATATATATATATATATATATATATATATATATATATATATATATATATATATATATATATATATATATATATATATATCCAATTAAAGTACAAATGATAAATGTTGAAGCATTCACCACACGTATAAAGTTGCCTAAATTTGAAACTAGACAAGTCAATTTCAAACGAAGAATTTTTTTTGTCAATTCTTTGCACATCTTTTCCATTGTTATATATATATATATATATATATATATCCAATTAAAGTACAAATGATAAATGTTGAAGCATTCACCACACGTATAACGTTGCCTAAATTTGAAACTAGACAAGTCAATTTCAAAAGAAGAATTTTTTTTGTCAATTCTTTGCACATCTTTTCCATTGTTTGTTTTCGTATACAGTGGTGTGGAAAACCATGTCGTACCGAAAAAATGCTATGAACTGAATTGGACGACACCAAGTCTAACATGATGCAAGGCTGCAAAAGGGGAACTTGATTTTATAGTTCAAACTCGAAACAGAACCATTTTAGTTTTTCAAAAATTTGATTTTCGATTTGATTATTGGTTCAAACTTGGATCTTGGTTGTAGTTCGAAAGCAAAAAAAAATCATTTTTATTTTTAAAGCTTAAAACACATGAATATATATCATAATAGCCTCCTATTTTTCAAAATCTTCAAATAATCAGTTATTTTGACAAAAAAGTTTTTCTCAAATTGTCATCGGAGGGTTACGTGTTTCGAAAGAACATATTCTAATAATTAAAAATAAAAAATGAAAAATAAAAGTTCAAATCGACGAGTTCGAACTAATTAGTAAGTTTTGTTAATATATGTTACATTTTACCAAATAATTAGTAAATTTTCATAACTTTTTGCTCGAAAATCTTCATAAAAATTTGTTCAAAAAACTGACATGTCCAAAATCTTATAAGAACAAGTTCTAAAATTTTGATAATAATTTGCAAATATTTATTTGGAAATAGTTTTCTACATTTCACGTTGTGACATTGCATGTTTTTATGCGTGCCTATCTTACTATCTATCAAATCAAGAAAAATGAAATAATACAAAAAAAAAAAAAAAAAAGGTTGGAAAATTCAAAACATACATGCGTTGTATCACAAATCAGTTTGAAAACAAAAAGTATTTGAAAATAATATTTCAAAGTTCGAAAATGTAAGATTTTCGAACATGGTGGCCATTTTAAGATTTAATTTTGGCTAACATGTAATATTTCTTTATAATATTTGGTCACTAAAGTGAATATAAAGGTATTGTTTTAGGTTTAGATTGTTCGTGCATATAATTATTATGTATCATGAATTATATACTACACTATTGTGTATGTAATTCGTATTGTTAGAACCGTAACGTAAGGAGGGGCAACCAGAGCGACATCCCATGCCCGACTGTTTTTGGGGGGCTTAAATTTATGTCGATTGTTTATAGGAAGTTTTCATCAGCGTTGCAAAGGTATTGACGCGACTAAAACGAATCAATTGAAATAAAAAGTAATGGTCACAATGGAATCAACTGCCCCATCTTTGAGTCATGCCGTATGCCTTTTATTTATTTAAATAAATAAACTATTTTATTTATTTTGCTTATTTTATAAATAATAAATAAACATGTTATTTAATTGTTTATTCTACAAGTGTTGCGATAAGCGATCGATGACAAAAATTAAATTCGAAAGGTGTTTCGTTTTTGTATTATTTTAAATGTACAAAAATTAGTGTTACGAATAATCGATATATTTCAAAATTAAGATTTGTTAGTACGATTTGTTAAAACAGTTATAAACAATATTCATTTTGGTATTTTTGTTAAAACTAATTCGAACCGAAAAATTAATCTAAATATTAGAAATCCAATTTAAAATAATTTTAGATTTTAAAAAGTTTTAAATAATAAACAATTTCATTAGGCGTTGTCGTCGTCGTCGCGTTGCAAATTAATGTATAGGAGTTTACGACTTTACGGTCGACTCAAACCATTTTCCTCTGGTCAACATTCAAAGCAATATTGACTTCCATTACAAACAATCCTTAACTTCCGACTACGCAGCTTATAAATAGCTTCAATTCTTTCACCTTAATGCTCATTCGTTCTTTAATTACCACCAAAATTAAACCAAACAACAGAGGGTTACCGGAAAATTGCTTGGTTAATTAGCAAAGAAACACATCAAGCATGCAAAAACAAAGCATTAGGGTTTTTGAAGCAGCTGCAATGGCGTCACTGGTTTTATGGTTGACCATGGTAGACCCATGCTATGCAATAATAAACAAGAATCAACCAGCACTTCTTCCACTTTTGATTTTACCATCGCTTGATCACTCCGGTCCACACAGCCCTGGAAATGGATGCAATCACAGTGATAATGGTGGAAACCATTGCATAACACCAGTCAACGGAAAGGCCTTTGCACGCTCTCATGAGGGTGGAGCCGCCACCAACCGGAAAATGATGAGGCAGGCTAGTGGAGCTTCAGATCAGATCTGACGTAGAAGCCAGATATACCGTATAAGTATATGTTAACACATGCATGCTCATGTGCATGCATGATATAACTAATAACGCTTTGATTTCATATATTATTATTATTATTATTATTATTATTATTATTATATTACTATTCATTTTTTATGATGTATGACGGATATAAATGAATAAATGATGCTTTAACCTCCGTTTAAAATAAAAAATCACATGGTTTATCAACCGAATTAGGTTTAACTATAATGGTTCACTCAAAAAAATAACAGATTTAACATGTACAAAAATTAGTGTTGAAAGAACTAAGCTCAAATCGGTCATTCCCTTTTTTTTTACTAAAAACAACATATATTTCAAGTTAGTCGATCTAAACAAGACATGAGCAAGTTTATATGGTACAAATGTGAAAAAAAAAAACATTTATTTATAATAGAAAACTCATTAACCATTTTTTTTTCTAGAGTTGATGTGAGACTCCTTAATCTCACTTATGATATGTCTTCTATTGTTGCTTTTTTACCAACAAAATGACAAAAATCCGTAACTATTATAAAAAAATTAGGTTTAAGTGTAACGGTTCACTCAGAAAAATAAGAGTTTTAACAATATATAAAAATTGGTGTTGAAAGGACTAAGCTCAAATCGGTCTTTCTTTTACTAAAAGCAACTTATACTTAGAGTTAGTCGGTCTAAACAAGACATGAACAAGTTTATATTGTACAAATGTGAAAGAAGAAACATTTATTTATAATAGAAAACTCATTAACCATTTTTGTCTTAAAGTCGATGTGGGACTCCTTAATCTCACTTATAATATGTTTTCTATTATTTTTTTTTTTACCAAACAAAGGGAGTTCATTCAAAACATTTAAGGTAGATCTTAAATATGTTTTGTATATAACTTGTTATAAACTTTTTAAATTTATGGGTCAAGTCAGTCACCTTCCCATGACATAGGTGCTGTTTGTTTTTTCGAAGCGAAAATTCATGAAGTCTGCGGACCACCTCTGCAATCCTCTGTAGCATAAGAGGTGGAACAAACGGCTGCAGCCTATAATAAGAAACATGTTTGTTTTTTAACATCTGCAGACTGCTGCAGTAAACTGAAATTTAAATAAACTAATTTTATAAACTGAAAATAGTTCTCAACACCAAAATTTAATAATTCTAGTTTTAAAACATTGAAATAATAATAAAAAGAACATGTAAAAAAACAAAAATATAAAACTTTTTTTCTTAAAAAAACTTTAAAAAATGTAAAAGAAGCTAATAGTTTTATTCTAGAAAAAAAACTAATTTTAAAAAACATTAAAAAAGAAAATAATAAAAAAATTAAGAAAGTATTGCAAACATTGTCTACAAAGTTCGTAAAAAATTACATACGTTAAAAAAGATGCAACTAAAATTGAAAAATTAATAAAACGGTAAAAAAATTAAAAAAATCATGTTAAAAAAATCGTGGAAATTATAAAAATAAATTGTGTCACATCCGTAAATAAAAATTTAAGAAAATCAAAGTTTTAAAAAAAAATTTAAAACAAAAAAGTTATACAAAAATTCTTAAAAAAACACTTAGAAAAAATGAAAGCTGAAGAGGTTAGAAGAGGCAAGTCAAGTGCTGCGCCACGCAGCACATGCGCAGAGGTTTTGTAGTATGAAGTCTTCCAAAATACAAACTGCTGCGATAGGGAAAGTGTTGCGCGTGTGCTGCGTCGCGCAACAATAAGTGGTTTGAAGAGGTTTTTATAGAAAAACAAACAGCACCATAGTCTTGCCACTGTCCACTAGTATATATTTGTGCTCATTAGCCACAAAATGAAAAAAAAAAAATCTATAGATATTTCGTCGCACCTTTTTTCGGTGGCGGGCACAGAAATTTTCAATGGCAGTAACACCAAAAAATAATAGATGTTACTACCGAGTTGAAATGGAGTACTGGACCGGGACCTCCAGGAACCACTTAAGTCAACCACCCCCTCCTATCCAATTACAGACAAGATGGTTTTACAATAGATTTTGACGGAATTTTTGGATATTCCGCCAGTACGTAATCCGTCCGCAAAGTGAAAATTTAAGGAAAAAAAGTTAAATATAATTAGAATCCAACTTTTACCTATATCAAATAAAGAAAAACAAAAAATAATTCAATACATTAAATCCAATTTAAAAATCAAACATAAATATAAATAAACATAAATCTAAATAACTGCCCGATACATATTAGACTAGGGGTGTTGAACGGGTAATGTTTTCGGGTTTTGGGTAATTCGGGTCGGGTAATTCGGGTTTTTCATGTTAGAAAAATTACCCGTTACCCTACCCAAACTAAATTCGGGTAATTCGGGTATCGGGTCGGGTTTGGATAATTCGGGTATTACCCGAAATATATGATTTTTTTTTGAATTTCACCTAAAAATAAATTTAATGAAATAAATACGTCGTGCTTTATTAGTCTTGTTTATATAAACAAACGAGACATAAATGAAGTTACTCAAGCTTTGAACATTGAGATTTTCTACTCAATAATACATGAGATATCAAGTAATTTTTTAACGACTTAATCTAATCTAATAAGATGTTAAAAAAACAAATACCTAAAGATCTTAATTTAAAAGTTTAAAATGTTTAAGATAAATGTAGTCATAAGTTTTGTCATGTTCTAAAGTTTCGTCAAGATAATGAGTTTGTTAGTTGTAATAAAAACTATAATCAAGAAAACAGTTAAATTTTAAAGAACGTGATGATATATAAAAATTACTTTTAATATTGTTAGTGTCGTATTGTCATAATAAATATATTTATGTTTTACAATAATGATAGTTAGTTTAAGCGTGATCAAATACCTGTTATATAGTACAAGCTCTACAAAAAAAAGGAATTTTTAAAATAATTTGGGTAATTCGGGTATACCCGAAACCCAAAAAATATACCCTTTACCCGACCCGAAAAAATTTCGGGTAACCCAATTACCCAGAAAAATTTACCCGATACCCGATTTACCCGACCCGTTTTACCCAATACCCGAAAAAATCGGGCGGGTAATTCGGGTATCGGGTATTTTCGACAGGGCTATATTAGACAAACATATATAA
This sequence comes from Lactuca sativa, assembly GCF_002870075.4. Lineage (NCBI taxonomy): Eukaryota > Viridiplantae > Streptophyta > Magnoliopsida > Asterales > Asteraceae > Lactuca > Lactuca sativa. The sequence continues at coordinate 10,701,457 of NC_056631.2, forward strand.
TAACTATTAATATTTGTAAGTATAGACTAACCGATTTGATAAAGGCTTGGAAAATCATGGGTTTTATAAATATTTAAAAATATCTAATAAAGCAAACATAATGAATTTGGTGGATTTCAAGGAGGATTACCAAAACACCTCTTTGTTTGAAGTAAGACTTGCAATTCTTCTTTTGTACGTTGTTCCCTTTTAGAGCATTGGGTATGGGTCGGTGTTATAACGTCTTCTTACATGTTACATCAACCTTAACACCATATAAGAAATGATGTTCCAATGTTATAACTTGTTAAGAGGTATAAAAAGGTGGAGAGAGAAAGAGAGAAAGAGGAAGAAAAATGATTTTGATTGGTTCTTATTCCCGTTTTGATATGTTGTAACGCCCACAAGATGCAACACAACGAGAAGGGGGGGGGGGGGGGGGTGTACAACGAGACGCAACGCCGTTTTGGGCGTCCACCTCAGCCACAATGAGTCTCAAAGAGACCCATACCTTACACTCTTATACAATCTTGCATCATGTAGTGATTATATATAATCTATTATAGCAACATGTTATAATATTAATCCATAATAGTAACGTACTTACTCATGATAGTGATTATTATTTTTGTAAATCGTGTACCGTATCAATTATAATTGGTATATAAAATTATTATTAGTGCAATACCATGTATACTTGATACCAAATTGTTTGGTTACCAAGTTCATGGGGGGCGTTGAGTGGAAGCAAAGTGGGCAGCTGCAAATGACCCAATTTTTTATTATATATATTTATTTAAAAATAACAAGTTATAATAACGGCAAGGATCTTTTTTTTCTTATTCATCCTAGGTCTTTAGTATAATTAATTCTTTAGGACCGGCTCTGACCAAGTTAGTTGGTATAAATGGTAATATTATATACAAACTTTAAAAAAAAAATACATTGGGTAGTTTTGTCATTTGGTAAACAATTAGTTAAATACTACCGGTCAAACATGTTAGCTACCAAATTTTTTGGGACGATTGATAATTTATTGACTAATTTTCCATAATACATATTTGATAGTCATACTTTTTTTACCAATATATGGAATTTGTTTATATTTTTTATCCACAATAACAACATATTTATATTTTTATCCATAGTTTCAACATACCATATTTTTATCCAAAATATCATTATACTTATCTACTTTCCCCTAATAGTGTGATTTACTATCTGTCCATAATATTCGCATGTTATTTTTATTACTAATAGCAACACATTTTTATACATTATAATAACCAGTTTTATTTTTGTTTATCCATAACAACAATGTAATATGCTATTTTTTTGATCAATATAGGCAATATATATTCGTTTTATGTCCATGAGAGTAACATATTTTATTTTTATCCATAATAACAATATATTTTATTTTGAGAAATTAAATATCCTCCTACCTTTTGATCATACCAATCCTCCTACCCATTTAAATGATGATATGTGTCATATTAGTATCCTAAAATATCATTAAATCCCATTAAATGAGCATTAAATGTTACACATATCACCATTTCATTAGGTAGGAGGATATATAGGAACAAAGAGTAGAAGGATATCTAATTTCTCTTTTACTTTTCATCCTTAATAGCAACACGTTATGTAAAAAAATGGATATATGTGTTATTTGGTATTCATAATTGCAATATACTATACTCGCTTAACCAATATAAAGAACACACTTCATTTTTATCCATAATAACAATATATTTTTTTTTCCTATATAAAAAATTAATGCATTTATTCAATAAGTATACATAGGGTGAGCACGAATAGTGGGGTATCCGCTTTTGGAACTGAAACTGCTTTGTAATTACCAGTTTCAGAACCAAAACCGAGGTAATTGGTTTTAGTTTTGGTTCCTAAAAGTAGGAACCGCCAAGGATCGGTTATGGTTTTGGAACCATTACCTGTGGGGACAAATTTTGGAATCGGAGGTATCCATTACCGTTGGATGCGTGGAACTAGAATTGTCGCATACTTGCTATTTTACTAATTTAAAAAGATATTTAGTTTTTAATATATTGAAATTTGTAAAAAAAAAAAAAAAATATCTTTCTGAATTTTGTATCTTTTGGATATGTTTATGAAATGTCAATTTTTGTTCCTTTGCTTTTCATATTTTATTTCTTATTTTGGTTTCCTTTATATCATAAGTAGATTATGACCCGCGTTAAACGCGGGGAACACATAAATAAAATGCAAATTTATATAGATATTACAAAATAATTATAAAAAGTAAGGTTATTGGTATTATTGAAACGTGTAGAAATTACACTAAAATAGGTAAATATATATAGCGTTGAAGGACCTCTTTATAGACAACATTTTTTGTTTTATTAGTTCAATGGCCTTGTTTGTCACATATAAGTACCTTCAAACATTTTTTACTTGTGACACGGAAAACAACTATATATAGCCAACCATGCGTGAAAATGGGTCTACACAAGTATAATCCAACATTTAACAATGTACTTTCAAAATACATTGGTATATTATGGCTATATTGCGAAATATAACTGTTTATTTCAAAAAGTAGCAACTTATTTATGTTCCTTCAAAATGAACCACATAAAACCCCCCACAATATTAAATATAAAGAAACTATAACCAATAAATCTGCAACGAAGCTAATCATCTCCCTTCATTCATCTCTAATATCATATCTTTTTTTCCTTAATCTGAGTTATTGTCACTATCATCGACAATGTTAAGATTCATTGATGGCTTCTTTTTTATTTTAGGGATTATATGACAGAAATCATTTATCAGGTCCATCATTTATGTTTATATCTTCGTTTTTTTTGTTGATTTTGATATGTCTTCTTCAGTTTACCACCATTTTTTTTCAGGCTCCTTTTTTTATGAAATAACATTTTTTTTTTGTGAAATTCTTTCTACGGTTTTGAGTATGTGTAGGTATGTTGATTTTTTTGAAGTAAAGAAAGTAGGGTTTTTGTTCGATGTTGGTTCCTAGGCTTGGTTCTTATTTTTTGTGATTTCTCATAATCCATTGCGTTTTATTTTCCATCTTTATCTACAATCTTTATGTATAGAACACTTTATCCATATAGTCATTCACTATAGAGTTTAATGAAGAAAAAAAAAACACCCCTTTAGTTTTATTTACTTTGCAAATTATCGAGCCTCCATGCAAAACTTACAACATAATGAAAAGAACAAAAAACTTTTACGAGGTAAATGCCAATTACGATTCTACCCCTTTTCCTCTTGTAACAATTGTCTATCATCAAAACATCTACTTTTGTGTTTCAACATATTATTAATAGCATGAAAGAACCAAGCATTGTTGCATTTTGGTTAATCACAATGCCTCAAATTATGGGAAGATTTAAATATGGTGATGAGGTTAAACATAAAATATGGTGGTAATACAAGGTTCTTCTATTTCTTACTTATTTATTTACTTATTTTTTAATTCAACTTTATTACGAAATTAAATAACTTCTTTTGTTGATATTAGTGTTTCTTATTTAGAAAAATATGCGATATGATCAACTTCGTGATGCTATAGCAATGAGAAAACTTGGATGAGCAGGAAGTGAGATAAATTTATAATTTATTAACTTCAATGAAAAACTAATTAATTACAATTTTGTTATTGAATTTGAAATACAATAGGGATTATATCAATGGATCCTGAACGTGCAATAAATGATCCAGTGGTAGTACAGAGCATTCCTTACTATAAAAGCAAAGAGAAAATTATGGGCAAAAGTGATGAAGCTCAATCTACCACCATGACCTCAGAACCGGAGGGGGGGGGGATGATCTGTATAAACAAAAGTTTTTTCATTTATTTTTAGTGATTTACATATTTGGTCCATGTGTTTATTTGATTTTTTTGGTTTTGGTCCCTAAAAGAATCAGGTTGTAGTTTTTGGACCTTGTTTCGCTGTTTCATAAAACTTTTATGATTGCCTAAGTTAACAGCCTAACTATTAGTTTTTTTTTAAATCACCATTTTGCCTTTGAACCAAAACTAAAAAACATATAACATAACAACAAAATTTATATTTTTCTTTTTTTTTTTACTTAAGTTTAGAGTAGATTACATTTTTGGTCCTTGAGTATACCTGATTTTTTTTCAGAAGGTTCTGAGGGGCGTTTTTGGTATTTCAGGGTCAAATGCTGACTCTAGTTGAGTGCACACTTCTATTATACCGTGCATTCATACCTGCCCATATATGGTACCGATTCTTTTTGAAAAAAGAATACGGGAGCCTATTTTCATATTTCACAATATGCTTATATTTAACTTTAAAGCTCACATCAATTGTTGAGAAGGTATATTTCTTATTCTTATTCTGTAACTACCGGAGACATGAAAAACTTTCTAATGAGGGCGTTCATGTCTTTTGTACAACCCGTCTGTTATATTATGTCATGTCATCTCTTGTCTTGTCTATTGATTTTTTACAAAGGTATACACAGACATGTAACATCATAATTTCATTATATATAACATCCAATTTTAACATTGAGTTTACTCTTTTCGAAAATAGGATCATAGTTATCGATTAAAAAGATGGAACCAAGAACCGAACACAACATCAAAAAAAAAAATCAAAAACAACATTATACATCCAAATTATAAGTATTCAACAAAGAACCATATGAATGAGTAAAAACATATAATTTCGAAAACAATATCAAACTTACAGATTAAAATGATTTTAAGGAAGAAATACATACATTTATTCGACTAATCAGACTGATGGGAAGATTGAAGTTTTTTTGCATTTGTTTTCTACGTGAGAATTATGACATAATGTTTGTGTAAATCGATTATTAAAAAGGTTTGAAATATATATACAAGTCAATATGATGAAAATTAGCAGGTAATTAATTGAAATCTCATTTAAACTTAAAATAGAAGATATCATGCTTGAAAGTGTATTGGTTCATAAAAATATCCGAAACTTTTGAAATTTGAAATTAATAGTTTCCGAGATTTCAACATATAATGTATTTGGAAAACAATTTTGAATAGAAATAGAGTCTAAATTTAAGGTTTACATTAATAAGGAACCAATTTTGTATTTGTAAGTTTGGAAAGAATTCAAGTATCATTTTCATTCAATTCCTACATTTAATTTCCTACTATAACGGATTGACTTCTTGTTTGATCAAGGTGACGTAAGCAAATTGATCTAAGGGTGTAAAACCTATAAAGAAAACACAATCAACGGTCTAGATTGTTTTAGATGATATCATAAGGTTTCTCTTTTAATAATATTTAGAGATTTGTTTTCTACATGGGAATTATGACATAATGTTTGTGTAAATCGATTATTAAAAAAAGTTTTGAAATATATATATATATATATATATATATATATATATATATATAAGTCAATATGATGAAAATTAGCAGGTAATCAATTGAAATCTCATTTAAACTTAAAATAGAAGATATCATGCTTGAAAGTGTATTGGTTCATAAAAATATCCGAAACTTTTGAAATTTGAAATTAATAGTTTCCGAGATTTCAACATATAATATAATTTGGAAAGCAATTTTGAATGGAAATAAAGCCTAAATTTAAGGTTTACATTAATAAGGAACCAATTTTGTAGTTGTAAGTTTGGAAAGAAATCAAGTATCATTTTCATTCAATTCCTACATTTAATTTCCTAATATAACGGGTTGACTTCTTGTTTGATCAAGGTGATGTAAGCAAATTGATCTAAGAGTGTAAAACCTATAAAGAAAACACAATCAACGGTCCAGATTGTTTTAGATGATGTCAAAAGGTTTCTCTTTTAATAATATTTAGAGATTTGTTTACTTTAAATATTTTGACATCTTTCGTCTAGATATCCCATCAAAGTTGTTTAGCGTAAATATTTGACATCCTCCGTCTTGATATCCCGTCAAACTTGTTTTAAACGATTTCCATAATTGATTCCAAAATCATGAGTTTGACCCTCTTAATTAAATAATATACTGTGAATTACCTACTTAACATCAATAACTACACAGATTTCATACGGTTTTTCTAGTATTTTGAGAACATGTCCAAGAGCAAATTATGATCAATGTATTTTAAGCATTTGACAATTTTACTACTATTTGGATAATAATTCTTTTTGTAAGGCGGAAACTAAAAAAATAACAGAGCCAGGTTACCTAGTCCCTAAACCAATGGTTTTGGGATTTGTTCCCAAAATTTTAGAACAGTTTATACAGGTTTCGGCTCCAACTTTATAAGAATCGTCGGTTCCGGTTCTAGCCAAATTAGACGGATACCCGCCCAAGCTCACCACTATGCATACATGTTGCGATTAGGTATACTCACAGGAGGACAACTCACAGGAGGACAAGCTCACCAATACGATGTTGTATCATATATATATATATATATATATATATATATATATATATATATATATATATATATATATATAGAGAGAGAGAGAGAGAGAGAGAGAGAGAGAGAGGTTCCGTTGACATTAAAAATAAAATACAGATCTTGAGATTCAACCTCAACCATATATTTCACATCTATCGTTCTTATCATCCGCGACATACATGTTATAATCATAAATGATTATATAGCGTCGTCCGTTCCTTTCTCTTCCGCCACCATCTGCACCATCACAACTGCCACCACCAGTACCACCAACTCTGACACCAGCTGACCCTACCACTCTCACCTCCGTCATTTATACCACCGTCACCACCACCTCTTCTGCCACCAACTGTCATAATCATTTATGATTACCCAGTCTTAACATACATATATCTATAATCATTTATGGTTAGCATATACGTATAAACATGCATAATCATGTATGATTATACCTCTCTGTCATATAATCATTTATGATTAGACATACCCTGGTGCTGCTAGAGTGTTAGAGCGGCAAATGAGAAATATGTGGTTGAGGTTGAACCTCAAGATGTCTATTTTTTTTTAATCTCAAGTGAACCGTCTCATATATATATATATATATATATATATATATATATATATATATATATATATATATATATATATATATATACTAGGTGTAAGACCCGTATATTATACGGGTTTATTAAAAGTAAATTTTTAATATGAAAATATATAAACATTAAATATTTTATAAAATAATGTTTTTCCATACAAAATGTAATCTTTTGAAGCATTTATGAAAGAAATCAAATCGTTTGGAGCATTTATGAGAATATATTATCAAATTAATAGAATGATAACCTTACATATATATAACCCATTAGAATTTATTAAAATTTTATTTTAAGAAATGTGAAATCCTCAAAAAATGACAAGTGGAAAATAATAATTTTAAAAATCTTAGAAAAATTACATGTGGCAAATTGAATGAGAGTTTGACAAATGGCAAAAAAAACCTTCATTTATTAGTATATATATATATATATATATATATATATATATATATATATATATATATATATATATATATATATATATATATATATATATATGGAAAAGGGAATATATGGCTGTTAGGTATTTAAGCTTAGGTATAGAATATGAAAACCGACGTCGTTTAGTTGGTAAACAATCAAATTCTTTAATTGATTTCCCGGTTTCTTAGAATAATGTTTCTTTCCTTCTTTCAGTATCAACATGCACGATCATTCTTTATTGACTAATCATCTTCAACCCTAATACGGCAATCGGTTCCTTATCTTCTCGTGTCGTCTTTTTCGATCGTACATCGGTTGTTCCAGGTTGACTGAAAAAACGTAAGTAATGATAGATTGATCGAACTTTTTTCTTCTCGTACCGTCTTTTTCCATTTTATATCTCTGTTTCAGTTTGATTGGAAAATCGTAAATGGTTACAGATTGATTGAACTTTTTAAAGATAGTATAAATTGATTCTTAATTCATTAACTCGTTAATTTTTCTATAGCGATCGTCTTCTTTAAATTCACATCCCATGTTTCAGGTAGTACTCAAATCGTTCCCAGTCATTAATCAAATTGTTCTAGGTACTAATTAGTTTGTGTAGTGTATAATTGATGAAAATAAACAAATTAAAGTGTGTGCACTTATGCGATGTGACAGGTAATATGATAACATAAGCCATGATTCATTTATTATGCTAAAATCCCAATAAATTTCTTTATAGAAAAGAAAAACGAAAGATCAATGATGTATATTGCAAGTATTAGGAAAATAATAGGAATTATTCTGTTTTTCTCTTCTTTAATTGTATAAAGCACATATTAAATTATGAAGAGTACATACCGGAAGAAAATAATTTTTATTTGCACCATACTAAATTATACTATGTTTGACAGCTTTACCGTTTTATATTTCTAGTTATAATTTTTTTTTTAAAAAAATCTCAATTCTTGTGTTTATATGACCTACAGGTCATTCACTATGAACACAGACATTCGACTAGCAGATGACACTACTGAAATACATATGGTTGAAGAAATTGATGCAAATAGTTATTTTGAATCAACCTTAGAGTGTGAGAAAATAATTGATGTCAATGTAAATCTTGGTCATGATGGAGATGAAAGTATCATGGGAAAGGTTTTTAATACACCTCATGATGCCTATACGTTTTATAATCAATATGCTTTTTTACATGGATTTGGTATACGAATTCATTGGGACTATAAAAATAAGACGACAAATGAGGCTTACCGTAAGATGTACGTTTGCAATAAAGAAGGGTTTAAAAGATCGAAGACTAATAGTTCATGTGTGGGTGCAAAGAAACAACGTAGAGATTTGAGGACCGGATGTCAAGCAATGCTTCGAATTTCAAAAGGAAAAGATGGGCTATGGTTTGTGGACATGTTTAACGATACCCACAATCATGAGTTGAGCACTACACCTACAAAAGTAACGAAGCATCGTTCTCATGGGAAGTTACATCGTTCATTGGCATGTAAATCTCTTATGATAGAACTTGGTCAATCGGGGTTAAAGCCTTCTCAAATTAAAAAAGCTGTTAATGCAATGAAAACTCCACAGGACATTGATGTTACTTCAAAGCAATGTGTGGATGTCTTATCTGAGCAACGAAGACAATACAAAGGTAAGGAGTTTTATGGGCTTATCAAACATTTTCAAGATAAAGCATTAGTAGATGTTAACCAGTATTTTGTTGTGGATTTATTTGAGGATGAGTCACCTCGAAATATTTTTTGGGCCGATGGAAGATCAAGGGATGCGTATACTAAATTCGGAGATGTTGTTGTGTTTGATGTTACATACATGACGAACAAATTTAAGATGCCATTTTCTCCATTTGTTGGGGTGAACCATCATGGTCAAACCATATTGTTTGGTGGTGCATTGCTAGAAAATGAAAAAGAAGAAACTTTTCGATGGTTATTTGAGCATTTTTAAAGTGCATGTTCAACAAGCACCCATATGCAATGATAACCGATCAAGATAAGGCTATAGGTAATGCAATAAAAAAGTGTTTCCAAACACTCGACATCGCTACTGTGCATGGCATATTAAGAAGCATGAGCTTGAACATCTTCGACCGCTGGTAGCCCATTATAGTGATTTTAAGGAGTCTTATACACGATGGGTAAAAAGTGATACAATTGAAGAATTTGAAAAGGATTGGGAAGTTATGTGTAGTAAGTATCACCTTGAAAATTATTGTTGGATCACCAATATGTATAACCAATGAAAACATTGGGTTAAAGCCTACTTGAAGGATGTTTTTTTTGCTGGAATGACAACTAGTGGACGAAGTGAGAGCATTCATTCCTTTTTTGATGGATTTGTTAATTCCAAGACTATGTTGAACGAGTTTGTAGTTCAATATGATAAAGCAGTTGAATCTCGAAGATCCGTTGAAGAAGATGAAGACTTTAAGACAATGAACTCGAAGCCAATTCTATCTTCTATTCATCCAATTGAAGCAAAAGCAGGTGAATGTTATACCAGAAATATTTTTGAGATTTTTAAAAAAGAATGGATAGAAGCTACGCAAAATTTAACTCATGAGACATTAAACAAATGTACAGAATAAATCAAATATAGGGTTGGCCAAGTGAATATTGATAAAGCGCATTGGAGATTTGTTAGCTATCGTTTCACGAATCAAGTGGATGTCAGATGTTCGTGTGCTAAATTTGAAACATATGGCATATTATGCAAACATAGTTTATATGTGATTAAGAAGAGGAATGTTCAAACTCTTCCTGATCATTATATTTTACCTAGGTGGACGCTTGATGTTAGGTTTAGGGTGGGTGCTCGTTGCGTTGGAATGGATGATATCAATACTGAAAATGAAGTTAGTGCCTTAACCCTATGGTATGTTCGTGCAAATTGTACCAAAGCAATCGAACTTGCAAAGGACTCCCCTTCAAAGATAAAAAAAAATTCAACAATTTAGTGGTAAAGTTTTTAGAAGATGAAATTATTCAGAAAAAGCCAAATGGACCTCAAAATGCATCTCAAGATTCTTGTATAGGAATTTCCCAAGTAGACATGATGCCTCATATATCTATTCGGGATCCTGTTGTTCTTACTAATACGAAAGGGCGTCCTAAAAATGCAAACAGGATTAAGTCTTCTTTGGAGGTGGCAAAGAAAAAGAGAACTTGTTCTCACTGCAAGGGATTAGGTCATTATGCCACTGGTTGTCCAAGAAAAAAGGTAATTTGTGTTTTTTTTTTCTCTAATGCTTCATGATTTTTCTAATCTAATTCTCAACTTTTTTTTATTGTATCAGGAAGAGGAGGCTTTACAAGACAAACAATGAAGCTATTTTTTGAAGTTATTTTAGGGTTGGAAAAGAATAAAAAAACTAGCTGCTAAATTATTATTTTTTATCATTTGATTTATGCCAGACTTATACCATTGCTGATGAAGTGGTTATTTGAGATTTGAGTTCCCATAATAAAATAATGAAAATGATATTTGATGCTTGAGTTTTCTCAAATCGCAATGCAAATTATATTTAAGACTTGGAGGTGTATTATTATTTGAATTAGTGATTTGCCATTGTGGATTCTCATTTCAAACTGTTTTTTACTATTTAATAATGTTATCATATTTGTGTAAAAACATCCAATCACCTTCTTTGATTTTTTTTTTGTTATGAAATATTGTATGCACCGACTGTATCTTCACTATATAATGCACTAACAAAACAAAGTAGAAGTACAATGCTATAATAGACAGTATGATGTTGTAATAAGGGAAAAAATAGAAATCGATGCTTTAATATAGTCGTTATCAATTTAACAAACAAAATATTGGAAGAGTATACAATATATCTTGTGTTTACAAAAAATTATAAGAATATTTTTTTCTTGACATAAAGGCTAATAACAACATTTGCAATCAGATGCATCATCTCAAGTAAATTGTCATTCGCAATCGGATGCGGCGAATAAAGATGGAGGGCAATCCATAACAAAATCATGGACGATCCTTTAATAAAAATCGGTTGCATAAATTGCAATATATACTATTATACATGGTAGCTTTGTTGTTGGTTTGTGAAGTAAGCCATGGTAGATGTATCCACGTTGATCTGTGAACACAAAACCAAAAAGAAAGACTTAAAGAGGTTTTAAAGTAAACATGATGCAACAACCAACATGAAATCAGCAAATTTGCAAAGGTTACAATATGGGTTTAATAATTTTGATGCTCTTGCTGACAATAATCCACTAAGTAAACATAAACTTTAGACCAACTTGGTCAAATATTTTTTTTCGCAAATCAATATCAAATTGTTACTTATAAAGTCAAATGTGTGTATGCAAATCAATACAAATTCACGACTTAAGCTTTCAACAATAAACATAACGATATCATAAAAAACAATAATTTGGGTATTTTTCTCCAACTACGTTTCACTATACATCTCATGTGAACTGATATACATCAAACTGAACCAAATAATCAGACATAAGTCAATTTGGAAATCGATCATACTAAACCTCAAACCCCAAAAATTGGTAAAAGGCAAATTAAGAAAAACCCAACAAGATTAAATTGAATAAATTGACCTGAAATTCCACTGTGTTCAACCAATAACAACTTATAATAAACATATTAAGAATACCCACAAACCAAATAACCTAAATACGTAGTGAGTAGTAGTTCAATTAGTGGAAAATAACACAAAATTAACGAATTCAAAACACTGAGTACGTCTGTGTATTGTATTACAATGCTAGAGTTCGATGGAGAAATTGAATTTAGGATACAAAATAAGCATATTTCAGTTTTGATTGTCTTCAATCTTCAAAACGTGTCTGGTCGTATTTGACTCTTTGGAAAGAAGGGTTCTAGAGAAATTTTGTCTAATTGATTTTTTTTGGCCTTGGACAGTCTTGGGGCCAAACAATAAGGAAGAAGGAAGTAGGAAGTAGGGAGAATGACATCGACGAACAATCTGGGAGGGGTAAATGGAAAAGTCTGGAAAAATATTACATGCGAATTTGAGGAGGAAAAATCAGAGGAAAACCGTTCATCTATTTTATAGGAAAACGACAACGTTTTAAAGGTTCTGTACCTAAATTTGGCTACATAACAGCCATATATTCCTATATATATATATATATATATATATATATATATATATATATATATATATATATATATATATATATATATATATATATATATATATATATATATATATATATATATATATATATTGAAATTAAAAAAAAACTGTTGATTGGGGACAAAATAATGAAAGAGACATTAAGATTTAGTGGATACGTAGCAAGTACGTGTTACGAGGTGAAGATCCCCTCGTACCTCCCTCCACCGAGCAAAACACTATCCATATTTGCATCTGTAAGGCCAAGGCATTTACTTACACATACAATGCAAATGCAAAAATGCAAATGCAAATGCGTTCACGTGGTTCCCCTCTGCCGCCTGCTATTATTATTATATATATTCTTGGTCAGTTGGTCCCACAGATATGATCATCCATTAATTATTACCATCCAAAATTTACTCTCATTAAAAAGAATGTTATGAAACGTAAACCACCACTGTCCCTAACCAGGAACATCCTTTCACCATCATAATAATTAATAACTACCCTTGTTAAAATAAATATGAAATTATTTATGTACAACAAGTCTTGGGATTTGTAGATAGACTTTGTTGTTTCATTGAAGAGAGTGAGGGAGAATCCCAAGAGAAAGGTGTGCCTGTTTCTTTGATAACTATTAAAATAAATGTCATCCTTAAAGAAGATCACAGGATGCTGCTTACCTTTTCCCTTACTTGTGCTTTTTTTTTTATAAGTCTCAAGCTTTAAAACCAGAAAGAGAACATCAAGAAAGAAAGGGTCCTCTATCTATCAGAGCATCAGGTGGATAATAACTTTAAAAAAAAAAACAAAAGCTGTATCAGAAGATTACATCACAGAGATACAAACATGCAGCACCAACTCATGCACCAGATGCAGCACCGCCCCACACCCACACCCACAGGTGCCTTCAACACCACCACTATTACTACTGATCATATCCAACAGGTCTCTGTCTCTCTCTCTCATAAGTTACACTAGTGGCTACTTTTTAACTTAATGGCTGTTTTTAAATTGATTTGTGCAGTATTTGGATGAAAACAAGGCACTGATCTTGAACATTCTGGAAAATCAGAGTACAGGAAAGTTCAGTGAATGTGCAGAGTGAGTCTACTTTTATTTTTATTTTTTTTAAATTGTATTCTTCCTCCAATATTATATGGACATAAATATGCTCTTTTTATCCAGAAACCAAACAAGGCTACAGCACAATCTCATGTATTTGGCTGCAATAGCCGACTGTCAACCAAAGTCATCTTCTACTCAACTCCAGGTTATATACCATGCAACATACTGTTTCTTTTTAATTTTGTGTTGATGATACGTATAATAAGATGCTAAAGATGGTATGCAGCAACAGCAATTGCAACAGATGGTCCCCAATTCCCATATGTTGACTCAATCACACACAGTGTTCCCTCAGCAACCACCCTTTACAATGATACAGCAGCAGCAGCAACACGTGTTGCAGAGCCAGCTTGGCATTCAGGCCCCACGAAGCGGAAGTGGGACCAGCATGGAAGGTCAAGGATGTGGAGTTTTTCCTGATTTCAGCTTTGGGGAAGTAGCCTCCTCACATGGAGTTAGAACAGCAACCTTTTTAACAGCTAAAGATAACAGAGGCATAGCTGGTAGTGCTTCTAGTCATGATACTCATGAACATGAAGGTTCACACGACTTTCCACAAAAGAAAGGAAAATTAACCACAACAACTTAACGCTAGCTGTCTCCCAAGTAAGAGACAGAGTTCAATGAGTTTTGACCCTGAGTTGACTTCTTTTTTTAGATGTGCTACTTTGTACTAGCTCTACCTGGTTTATGTTGTAATAAGATAAGATGGTTTACAAGAATGTGAATTCAGATAAATACTGTTCTATGAGTGTCGCCATTAATGGTTTGTTTTAGGAAAAAGAAATTAGTCAAGAACTTGAATAATTAATTTACTTTTCTTAAATCTTAAATCTTAAATCTTATGTATATACACACAAGATGATAACATGAAGCAAACATACATTTTCTTTATGATTGATTCGACAACACAACATGCTGTACAATGGTACAAGTAGTGATACAACAACAAAACTTATATTGTAGTAAACGGAAATACATACATACATACACTAGGGCCATCAAAGATATGAATGGAGTGATGGAGTCTAGTTAGAGTCGAATAGTGCACATAACTGCAGTTTTGAAATCTAAAGGTTGTTGAAATGGTGGTTTGGTGATTAGGGTTCTCCATGTCTTCTTCTGAGGGTGGTATATTTGGAGGAATATAGATGCTGACCTTTTATTGCGTCTCAACCTTCGGTTCTCTGCTGAATCAGCTCCATTGTAAAGGACCATAACATGCAGCTCACTGTTTAGAGCAGTGAACCCCATTGATGACTCATCTGCTGCTCTTTTTGGCACACTGGTTTCCTTCCACCAGTGGTTTGAAGCCATGTCATACCTGTAACCATGTTGGAATTATGCAAATGAGATTCCAGATGACTTGAAAATTTGAAATCACAAAATTAGGGTTGAAGGTGTGAATGGGTAGGTACAAGATACCTGAATATATCATTCTTGTCGAGCATGAAAATTCCAGGAGAACCTCCATTGATATCCTCAACAATTGCAATTCTTCCAAGCTGCCTCCTCTCTCCTTCTTCCCACATATCCCCAAGCTCTCTCCACTTCCCAACCCCACCATTTTTCAACTGCATCACCACTGCATCCCTGTAATACTCGTCTACAGGAAAAACACCCAGAATTGTCCTTGACTCGCCATACCCACCCATAACCCAAAATTCCTTCTCTTCATCCACATTCCCCACCATAAACCCAACACAGCCTGCTCGAAACCTGGGCAATCCATCCAATGCCACCCATTCATTCCTCCTAATGTCATACATCTCCACAGAGCTCATCCTGCTTCCCGCAGCACCAAACATGGTGTGCCTGGACCCACCGCCAGCCACAAGAATCCGGTCAGTATTAGGGATTGCCGCACAGGCAAAGCTCCCACGAGGTGAAAGCATGGGAGGAAGAGAATCCCAACTTTGTGTCACAAAATCATATCGGAAAGCCGCAGAAGAAGGGGATGGGCGATCCAGCGGGAATGATCGGGTATCAAATAGGGACCCACCAAGTACATACAGGCGAGAATCATGAGAAACAGATGTGAAATTACAGAGACCATATACGTGAGGATTACATGGCATCGGAGGAAGATAACACCAGGCGAGATTTTGGGGGTCGAATAGGTAAGGCGAAGAAATGGAAGGGTCTTGAGGGAAGATACAGAGGATGTGAGAGCGTTTTAAGAGAGGGATGTGTTTATGGCGGATTGAGCGTAGGGTTCTCGATGAGAAAAACTGTTTCCATGATTTACAAATGGATTTGAGTCGCCCGTGATGAGAGAACGGAAGAAAAGCAAGAATCAAGGTTGCTAAATCGTCCGGGAGTCCTGGAATTAGGGTTAGGGTTGGATTTTGTGTATGAAATTCTGCACCGCTAGTGAATGAATAAGATGTCAATGGAGGAGGCATTGTCTATGAAAATATCCACGATGTACATCGATTATTAACAGTAAAGAATTCAGAAATATAATCGAATGTCTGGACAAAGGTGTATCTACGGGTGAAAGAAATTAACCTTCGGACAGGGGAATCGAACCTAGAAATGCAACCTTAACAAATACGAAAGGCAATTTGCATACGTGCATAAAGAGGGTCGGCCGGCGGTGGCTGACGGGAGGCGGTGGCGTAAATCTTGGCCAATACAAAGGTCAGCGGCTGCTATGGATTGATTGGGTACTAAAATTCGTTGGAATAAGTTTCTGGATATATTACGCCGTTTGGTACTTCATGACGTTGACGCCTTTGCTTCTGGCGAGTTTTCAAACGGTTCATTTTCAATCTAATTACGGGACGATTTTTTTTTAAAAATAAAAATAAAATTTTCTAATAAAAGAATAAATGGAACGAAAGGTTTTGAAGAGTTTTATAAAGGGCTGATCACAAAAATATGATAGTAAGATCATCCTTCAAAAATTGAAACTTCCTTAAGCAATTTCGTGATTTTTATAAATTACGAAATTGCTTTATGGTTGTTCTTCACTAAAATGAACTACAAATTTTCTTTTCTTTATGAAATTTGATCATATAAAGATTTTATAACACTCATGCCCCATGTTTTTGTAGAGTTTTGTACCAAGGGACGGTACTTTTAAAAAGTATTTAGTGATTAATAGTATTTTGAAATTTAATTACTAAGGGGTCGTTTGATATTTTTCAACTAACTTAGAGTTGACTGAGTTAAAAGCCGATTGAGTTAGAAGTTCTTACTGAATTAACTTCTGACTGAAACTTGTTGTTTAATTTTGCATCTGACTAACCATATAAAATAACTATATTACATTCACCCAACATTTCCATAAGAAACCATTTTCATTGTCAACCATAAGAATCATGCATCCATTTTTCTTCTAGTATAATAAAAAGAAAATACACCAAATTTTCACATTTTCACAATAACCCAATTTTACTGAACACAGGAAATATATACAAACCAAAATTGCAAACCAAAATTGCAATCAATGTAGCAACTTTGAAACACAAACAAGGTAAGAAAATAGTTTTTACACAGTTGGCTATTTTTAGGATGTATGTTTGAGAATCCAAAGTTTTTATCTTTATTTCAACGGTGGTTGCAGAAGTATTACCCTCACAACACCCAAAATTCATAACATCCTTACCACCATTATTGCCCTTCACGGATGCATTGAAGCAATCATCGGATGAATCCTTTGGTTTGTAGCATTCACCAAACACCAAATCAGTATTTCATTTGAATTATTCAGCTCAAACACCCAAATAACTCAATTTGTTGTTAGGGAAATCTAATGAAACTATCATGCAAAAATTTCATCAAAATAATCAATCCTCCTTCAACATCGAATTCTAGCCATTAAAACAAATTCGAAAATCAATTCTAAATACTTAAGGAAGTTTCAATTTTGATTCGACATCATCAAAATATCAACACCATCGATTCATTCGAACCATAAAATTCATTTCAAAATATATTCATCCACGGTGAAACAACAATATCAACGGTCCATAAAATTGGTTCCAATATCAAAATATTATTACAAAATAATTCTATCACAAGATTTGATTAGCAAAGTATAACATAATAATCGAGAAATATAAGAATCGACCAAGAAGTCAAAAATTTTAAATTGCACAATTTCACATGGAGATTAGGTCACTTCATAAAATATCACATCAGTTACCTGAATGGCTGGCTTGAGGCGGAGGTCGGCGGCACTGCTTGAGTCGGAGGCGATGAACGTGGCCGGCGGGAGGAAGGGTGAAGCAGGGGTTGAAGACGCGTTGTGGAGAGACATACCGAAAGATGCAAGTTTTTGATATTTGTTTGCCTTTGCAGATGTCGGAGGAGAGCAAGGTGAAGGAACGCATGAGAATGGAAAGGGCAAAAAAAGGAACGATTCTCATCTGTTTCAGTCAGTTAGTTTTTTGAGATGACCGGGTAAGACGTTCAAGGATCGAGTAAGATGCATCATATGGAGGTATCAAACGCACTGATGTAACATCCGGTTTCCCAAGTATATTATTTTCTTATTAATTAAGAAATTTTTTGAGTGACTCGATGAGTTGGTGCCTCAACTCGTCGAGTAGAGTCGCATTCGGTGACGTGGATTAATGAGGCGACTCGACGAGTCTGTGAGCTGACTCGCCGAGTCAGCGTTGCTGAAGGAAATCCTAAATTCTCGGGCATGTGCCCTATTTAAGGACACTTATAGCCTCCATTTCGTTTCACCAACACCCTTATACCCTTGAGAGAAACCCTAACGTCCATAGTGAGCTTGAGTGGAGAGAATAGCTAAACTTGTGATCATTTTGGTTCATTTTCTTGAAGAGGAAGGAAGGTTCATCACAAGAGCAAGAAGGAAGGGCTAGAGGATCTGTTCTTCTTCATCTCAAGCTTCTGATTAAGGTAAAAAGATTTTACCTTTTCTTGTAGAATGGTTAGATCTCATGTTCTTGAGATTTAGGGCTAGTATCACCTTCATGTTGGGACTTTGGATGCATCAAACCCCTTATTGAGTCTAGACTTCAGATCTAGACCTTGTGAGGTCCAGAGAGTCCAAAAGTTCAGAGCTTTAGTTGCCCAATTGAAGAGTTTTACATTATGGAAGCATTAATGGAGTGGTGATGGCATATAGAGCAAAATATGCCATGCATGGCCATCAAGATTGAATCTTTACGTGACTTTTAGACATTGGGAGACTAAATCTAGAGGTTGGAGTTGCAGATTTGTTTTCAAGTGCCCAATTATGGAACTCGATTGGGTAGACTCGTCGAGTCTATAGGAGGACGTGACGAGTCGTGCCGGGTTTGTCCCTACGTTCGTGGCCTATTGATAACTCGTCGAGCTGGGGGTTTAACTCGACGAGTGCTCTCGGCGAGTCACATGGGGGTTTAACTCGACGAGTTGAGAGAAAACTTAGCAAGATCCCTGATGATACGAGTGCACTCGGCGAGTCACATGGGTGCACTCGGTGAGTCAGGCCAACTTTGACAGTTGACTTGCATCGACTCTGTTGACTTTGAGGGGGAGTTAATTATGAACATTTGAGACCATAGAGGAGTAAAATACTCTTTTACCCATCCCAAGTGTTGGAAAGAGAATAAGATAACTTGTGGTGTACTTAAGTAAGAATGAGTATTGATTAGTGATACTTATCAAATGTGTTAGGCGAAGGTTAGTTCGAGAGTTCCGAGTACATGTCTATTACTTGATAGCTACGAGGTGAGTCTTCTCACTATACTTTACCTAGAGTGGTAGTATGTATGACCGAAAGGTCTTTTGTGCTTAATTAAAGTTGTATATTGTATGTGTGATATATGTTATGTTATGACCGGACCGGAGGGTCCAACGAGCCATGGGACCGGAGGGTCCCAACCAGACCGGATCAGAGAGTCCAACGAACCGTGGAGCCAGAGGGTCCCACTAAGACACACGGACCGGAGGGTCTACAGTGTTATAGCCTCGAGTGGCTAATATGTGTTGTATGTGGTATTTTGGGGAACTCACTAAGCTTTGTGCTTACCATGTTATATGTTATGTGTTTCAGGTAGTTCTGAGGACCGCGGGAAGGCATCGACATGATTGTACACACCCACTGAAGATTGTTTGTGATTTTAGAGGATCCTGGAGTTTTATGAATTGTTCTCTTAAAACATGATTTTTGGATGAATTGGATTGTGACATTTTATGGTTTAAATATTAAAATCAATGTGTTTAGAAATTAAAATTTTGGTAAAATTTTACGTTGTTACAAGTTGGTATCAGAGCCTTGGTTTGAGGGATTCAGATGCACCTCCTGGTGTGTTTGAACTCAAACTGAGGATTTGAGAAAAGTTTTCGAAAGAAAGGAAAAATTTTAAAACAGGAACAAGTTTTAAGACAAAACAAGTGGAAGCGGTGTGTACAATCAGCCAGAGCCCGAACGGTGATTTCCCAAAATAGCCTTACTTGTATTATAAAATTACATGAGATATTTATGAGATATTATGCATGCTAGAGAGTAGGCTAGGTATTCTTATTAGGACTAGAGTGTCCTGATTTGTGATGCCATAGCTTAGGGATTCCTGCTATCCGTGATTTGCTTTGAGTATGATTTGAGTAGGAGTATGCAGCACGGATGAGCTATGAGAGGACTCTTGAAAGTGTAGGGTGTGCAGTAAGAGATAGAGTATGTGAGATCTAGGATTCGAGGAGGAGGACTTAGGGTGAATACTGATGTGGTGTGGAATGTAGTATTGGGCCCGTACAACTGAAAGCACCAGATCGGTGAACAGTCCAAGTAAGAATCCTTAGGATGCTAAGTATCAAGTAGTGGTGTGTGATCGAGTGTGAGAATGCTTAAGTGAGTCTCTGATTATTCTGTGTTGTGTTTCAGAGACATCATGGTGGGTACGCACCATCACCCCGAGAGCAGTGGAGCTGGCGATGATGAGATTCACAGGATGATTCACGAGGAGGTAGCCACAACCATCTGAGAGGCTATCCTAGAGATGTTTGGGTCTATTAAGACCACCTTGATTGAGACGTTTGATGAGTTTTATGCTGTCACCGAGGCGGCGGCTGCTGCAGCCACCGCAACCGTCGTTGCTGCCAGACCACAGGGGGTGACTTGTTGCTGTACCGGGAGTTCAGCAACACGAAGCCACAAGTGTTTGATGGGACTCAGGATCCGATTGCCGCGATGAGATGGATATCTGATATCGAGGGGTGCTTCTATACTTGTTCGTGTCTGGAGCACTTGAGAGTACGGTTCGCGTTGAACCAGCTTCGCTTGGGGGCGAAGGACTGGTGGCAGTTTGTGACATCCAGCTATGCTCCTGCAGAGCTCATTGCAGTGACTTGGGAGAGATTTACCATGATGTTTAGAGAGGAGTATGTTGCCCGGGTGGAGAGGGAACGGTTGGCCCAGGAGTTTTTGTCCCTCAAGCAGAGGACAGAGTCAGTGACAGTGATTATGTGACATCCCCAATTTCACGACCATAAAAGACCTATTTGTTTATGTTTTGTTTTTAAAATCAGAGTAATCATTTAAAGGAAACTGTTGCGGAATTTGTTCCCAAAATAAAAATGTTGGGTCAAAAATATGGTTTATACTTTGCTTTTCTAGGCAATTATATTTTATGTAATGTTTTATGAATTTACGGTTGTGTTTACGGCCATGAACAGGTTTACAGCCATGAACTTGTTTGTCACACCCCCAAACCAGAACGGTGGAAACGTTCGGGGGCGGAGGACTTCATGTAAGTATCACAACACATGCAATATAGTAATCAAAGTACAAACAACCATTGCATTAATAAGTATAAATTTTACATAAGTGTTTAAACATTACATATTCAAACACCAAAGTAGGTACAGTAGAAGACAAGAGTCGCAGTACGGTACTAGGTAGTCTTCTCAAAAGCTTCGGGAATGTACCTGTCTACTGGATTCCTGAGAATACAAGTTAATTTGAAAGAGTAGATCGACATTTAAGCTGGTGAGTTCATAAGTATTTTAGTTCTATAAAGTATACTCTAAGTTCTTGGAAAAGTTCGTTGGTTCCTCAAAAAATCCTATATTTCCTGAGGTAATAAACTGATAACCTCAATAGTTCCCTATGCAATTACTTAGTTTGTACTAATTATGTATAACCTAATATTGAATGGACAGTTAAATGGGTGTATCTGCCCTAAGCCCACAACTAGACAAGGAACAGGAAGTAAGGCGGAAGTCACACATTTCACTGTCAATCAGATATTACTTATATATAACTCTGATGTAAAAATTAAGGAATTATAGAATTAACCACTAAATGTCCTTTATGTTATACTAGTTTACAGAGAGTGAATGACTAAGTTCCAATTGTAAAAGTAGTTTAATCCCATAAACCGTTTCATTTGTAAAAGTAGTTTAATCCCATAAAACGTTTCATTTGTAAAAGTAGTTTAATCTCATAAACCGTTCCATTTGTAAAAGTAGTTTAATCCCATAAACCGTTCCATTTGTAAAAGTATTATTAGTTATATGCGTTTTACAGTAAAACATTAGTATTAATCCTGGAAAATATTATATTATCCATAATGCTGCTTTGTGGTTTTAAATGTTCCAAAACCAGAAGTAGAAGTATATTTACCATACTTGATTTCATGATACGTAGTTTTTACTGTAAGTAAAAACTAACAGAAGGTATATCTGGTCAGGATGTAATTATCTCTTTTTACTGTCTTAAGAGAAGTATATTACTAAGTAATTTACTCGTTGTTTTATCCATGTGAGTTTTATTAACCATACTAATATGACTGATGTGCCTGATGCGACGTTCTTCAGGCGTCGGAAACGATATGACATTTAACACCCTAGGCCTGCCGGCCAAACTGTAGCGAACAGTGAAGGTGCAGGATTATCAGTCCCATATAGATCTATACACAAATTCACGCTCTCCCTACAAGAGATTCTGGCTAATAGTTCAGGACTTAAAAGGCCGTACTTAGATAAGTACACCGTGAAGGGTCTCACAAATTTATTGTTTCAACGAGATTTACGATGTATTATTACCCCGTGATTGCTAACCCTGGTACTCTGTATCGTACCCTTGTTAATGCAAACTCGGTATAATGTATCTTTACTTCTTTCATATGTTGTTCATATATTAAAAGTATTATACATATCTTGTTATAGGTGAATGAATCTTGGTGATTTCCTTTGAATGTATATAGTCGTGAATCATACTTGTATCTTTAGTTTTGAATCATAAATTATACCTATTATAATTTATATGTTCTATCTGATTAGCATGGTTTCTCATGGGTGAACACCTTTGCTCAGCTTGATACAAATGTGAAGATACCAAAAGGAGTAACCTTTTGTACTCATATATGTATAATATATATATATATATATATATATATATATATATATATATATATATATATATATATATATATAAAATTAAGAATGAAACGACCTTCGAACAAATAATACAACCTTAATTCCACATCCATACAAGGAAAAGAAAATAAGATAATACATTAGTCCTAAGCCCTTCAAATCTTATTTATATATTTATACATATATACACATGGTTTTGGCATATATAATTTGAAATAGTTTATAAAACATTTTTCAAAGAATTTAATGGAGTTTACATGACTTTTAAGATTTAACATGGCTTTAAGTTATTTTGGAAGTATTTGATAATTGTTAAAAGCATACGGAAATTTTCTGTGTGATTATTATCACATACAATTATTAACACAATTTAATATTGTGTTAAACTTGGATTTCCCCCCTAAAAAGCATTTAAAAACTATTGAAACGGTAAATTATAGGGGTATGAACTCACTTTGATAGGCGGTGATTCAAGCAGCGTTTCGTTTCTCGAAAAAAAAAACTTTGTCTAACGAAAAACTGGCTCAAACCGGGCAAAGTTTCAACTTGAGAGAGGTTAACTTCTCGAGAATTCCGGGGCTTCAGGGCTTGCTTCGGGCTTTAGACACGATACCGGGGCTCCGGGGCATACGAACTCCGTTTTTGACGTTCTTTATATGCACGCGTAGGTAAAATTATACTCTACGACTCTCGTTTAGACTTAGTCGGCTAATTTTGACTTTATTTTTAATATTATTATTTTTAACAGACCGGGACAGGAAAATCCGTTAAAAATTCATAACTTCTTCATCCGACGTCCGTTTTCGTCAGACTTTTTACCGTTGTATTACTAATGACAAGACCTTCAATTCTCTTTTATGTTGTGTCGGCTAAATATCGATCGATTTATATTTTGAATTTTTAGTTGTCTACTGCTAAACCGAAACTTTGAAAAATCATAACTTCCTCATACGAAGTCAGATTTTTACATTCTTTTTAGGAACGTTATCGATTTAACATATTCAACAACTTTTATTTAGATCGTTAAGGCTAAAAAGCCTTTTATTGAATTTTCAGTTTTTACACTAAACAATGTTTTGTTGGTTTTGTCGCGGATCTTCGATTGATCATAACTTCTTCGTTATAACTCGGATTTCAGTGTTCTTTATATTTTTGAAAACCTTGTTACAATCTCTACCACTTGGTTCATCCCAATCATGATTATTGGTCAATTTATTTTTGACCTAAATTTGACTGGTGTCACACTGTTCACGGCCCATGTCTCATATATATATATATATATATATATATATATATATATATATATATATATATGTATATATAGGGTGAGGAGTGCATGTTGGTGTACAATTGAAGAGGAGCTTAAGTGTGTGTATTCTAAGGTGTTTTAGAGAGAGAAACAAGAGAGAAGAAGAGAGTGTGTGTGTGAATTTATTGTAAGGATCTTCATTCATATCTTCAATACATCATAGATTCAAGTTATTCTTCTTCTCCTTCTCTTCTATTTTGATCTGACATCATCCAATTGATTGAGATTCTGCACCATCAATTGGATCTGATTGATACTCAAGCAAATCAAGGACTTACAAGTGGTATCAGATCTTGGATTATATCAATCAATTTTGTCAGATCTGGAGCTTATTTGATCTTATTTTGGAAGGATTTTTGCGTTTTTGGATAGATCTTGGCAAAATAAAGGGGGCTTATTCTTCGTGTTTTTGATAAAAACGAGTTTTTGATCGAGTTTTGGAGCAAAAAGAGTTGTTTTTCACATAATCTGCAAAGAGTTTGTGGCCTCGATTTGTGGTCCTCGGTTTGCGGCCAGCCTCGCACGTGTACGGCTCGGAGTTTACGGTCCGAATTTCACGGCCAACCTCGCCTCGGGTTTAAGCAGTCATCCTCGCAAGCAGCAACGTTCATATAAAAAAAGAAATCAAATTTTTGGAGGTGCCAGGGATCGAACCCAAGTCTCCTCTAGACTTAACAAGGCGCCTTACCAGTTGGTGTAGGAAGCCACTTGCTTCATTCCTTCGAAATTTATTTCAAAATGAGTCATTTCTTGGTTCCCACTTTCGCAAATTAAACACTTTTAACCCCAAAATCAATTTCTTTTATTTTTAAATTCCATTTTCAACCCAAAAATTTTAGTTTTTAATTTTGACTTTTTACTTAAAATTTTGACTTTGACTTTCAAGTTTGACATTTGACTTTAAACTTTGACTTTCTCTTTTGACTTTCAAGTTTGACATTTGACTTTAAACTTTGACTTTCTCTTTTGACTTTCAAAATTTCAAATTTAGTTTTTCAGTTTGACTTTTTAAGGTTGACTTTTGAGGTTTTAAGTCAAAGGGCATATTTTTGGTAAATAATTAGTTCTTCAAAAATCAATATCAATGAAATTTCCTTGGAAAATTTACATGAACACTATGAATTACTACGAAGAGAAAAATAAGGAACTTAAATATGTGGGGTACTAACTTAGGAAATATCAAAAACCCCTAAAAGCTCAATTAGAGGCCAAAACAAATGATTATAAGAAATTACAAGCACAATACAGTGACAAGTGTGTTAATTACAAATATCTTCAGAAAGAGCTTGTCACTGTAACTGCCGAACTTGATGCATTAAAAGCAAAATATAAAGATGTTGAATTCAACTTTAAGAAGTTTGACGTGTCAAGTGAGGTAGTTGTGTCCGTGATTGATAACTGCTTAAAATTTAAAGATAACGAACAAAAGGGTCTAGGGTATGAAAGTGTTCCTCCTCCTTTCAATCATACTTACAATTTCATCCCTTTGACTTAAGAAGAAATAGCAAATGAAGAACACCTTCAGTATGGCCAACCCCTACTCCAATTTCAATTAAGACCGAACAATCAGGGCCAACTGAGGGTGTTGAGATGAAGAATACTGATGTTTCTACTTCTTGTGTAGGTAACGTAGTAAAGGATGAGGACAAGGAGAACATAACTAATTCTAGTTCCGCTAATTCTAATGATTTTGTGTCAAAGTCTGATGACTCAAATTTCTTTAATATTTTTGATGATTTTTTTGATAATCCTGATGTTCTTGTTCCTAGCACATCCACTCCACCCTTACCGGTCACACAACCTACTGTTGGTAAATACATGCCACCAAAACAAGCAAATCAGAGTGCCTGCTGCAAGTGTGCTTGTGGGAACAATCAAAGACAAGGCAAGGGTACGCCACCAGGGGCAGGAAGAAACAACTTCACAGTGAAGAAAAAGGCATGTTTTCACTGTGGAACACCTGGACATATTGCCAGAAACTGTCCAAATTGAGCATATGTTCCCTACTACGCACAAGGGTGGCAGAACACACCAAGAGGGAGATACGCCAAAATAAACCCTTCAAAGTCACAATCGCGCAATGAAGTCTAATCCCAAGAGATGTTCCAGTGAAGCCAAGATCGGCTAGGTCAAAGTCATCTCAAAGGCCGACTTCAAGTTCAAAATCAAGTGCCGAGGCACCCATCCGATCGAACAAGAAATGGGTTAAACCCGAATACACATGGGTACCAAAGGTTCAATCTCCCAAATTTTCCAACGATTCTAATATTTATTCATCTTCTGTTTGTGATAAGCAGGATATGTCGTGGGAGAGAGTACCTTGAAAAGATGACAAAGGTCGACCCAATTTCAAAATGGATTGGGTTCTAAAGACCAACTGATCCCGCTCTGTATCGGAGCAGCTATGGAGGCATATCATCAGAATTCGGTTTGTTGATAGTGGTTGTTCCAGGCACATGATAGGAGGCATCTCTCAACTACATAACACTCGGAACTTTGTTTGAGAGTATGTATCCTTTGCGGGAAAAGAAGAAAGGAAAGGATCACACATGGGGTTAGTGCTTAATGACATGAAGAATTTTTAGATTTGTTCTGAGATTATGCGTGTTGTTCTCAGAACTTCTGGATGCAAATTCAATCGGTGACTTATGGTTTGAGTTTTCTTCTCTCCATTCCTAAGTTTATCTTAAACTGATTCTTTTCAAAGACAATTTTTCATTTTCTTATAGTTTTTCATTAGTAGGTATTATTTGGGAAGTGATATCAAGAAAGTGATTACGGACACTCTAAACCAGTGTAAGGGACTGAATCTGAATTGTCTAAACTTTGTGTTCAATGTGATGGTAGGCACGAAGGATTTGACAATGTGTATTTAGATAGGATTGTTTGGACTGACTATATGACGCTCGGGTAGATTAAGCAGTGAGATAAACATGGGAACCCACGGGATACACAAAATTAATATGCATCTAGAACTGTGGCTCAACTTTTCCTTGATGTATGGACTTATGTCATTAATTCTGGTTTTGATAGGGCGACTGGGGGGTTCTGATAAAGTAAGTCTGTAGGAAATTGTTGTCTTGTTTTCTATTTGTCAATCATATGCTGCTTCCTCTGCGTGATTGGAAGAGATCCGACCTGAAATGCAACATATGCAACTCTATTTTTATGCATCTTCTTTATCTGTGAAATTCTTTCTATCTGTCAGCCATATGTTGTCTCCTCTGCGTGATTGAAATGATCCGACCTGGAACACATGATATGGAACATTCTACCTCTCAATCCCTCTATCTCTGCTAGTTATACGTGATTGAAATAGATCCGACCTGGGACACAACATATGCATCTATCTCTAAATCTGAATTCCTCCTTAATAATTGTTTACTCACCTAAAGTAAGGAGTCCTTAGGAAGTTATTGATAACCAGGGTATGTCGGGAAGTGGGAAACACATTCTAGTGCAACTAAAATTAAACCATTTAGAGGTTGCCTGTAGATCTCGCTGCTTAATTTAAGTGGACAACAATACCCGTGGTCGTCGTCAACTAAATGGTTTATTTAGAAAAGTTTGTCAATTTTCTTCGTGTTTAAGTGGACCACAATACCAGCAATTGACCAAATCTATTCATGAAGGTGAAGGTACTAATAAACAAGTTAAGGCTGTCTCACAACTTTGATCCCAAATATTTTTGTTTTTGTCAAATTTGTTCATAGTATTCCTCTATACACAAATTTAGGGGGGGAATTTAAAAAAAATTTAAAAAATCAAACAAAAATCAGAAAATTAAAAATCCAAAAATAGTGTTATTTATGTTTTATTTCTTGTAAGAAAATCAAAAAATCCAAAAATATTTTTGTTTCTATTTTAGTTTTTTTTTCAGAAAATATGAAAAACCCAAAAATATTGTGTGCTAAATTTTCTTTTAGTTTTGTTTTGTTTTGAAAAGTGAATTCAGATGTAGATAAGACTCATGGAGACTGTATCGAAGGTTTTCTGAGCCAAGGCTTCGTTCGTGATCATCGAAGAATTCTAATTCGCAGGAGCAAGAAATGAAGATTATTCTTTCGACATTCAATCTTTCAACCACAAAAGCAAGGTGAAGCTGATTTGAAGATTATGTGACAGATTACATTGAAGCCTTCTCAATCAATTTGCTGTTATTCTTGTATCTGCTGAAGTGATCCAGAAGATTATTTCTCTCTGAAGTTCTGTCTGAAGACTCTCAAGCTGAAAGCACCAATTTTCAAGAATCTCTACAAGAAGTGTAACATCCCATTTAAAATATAACAACTAAATAATAAACCCGAAACCCCAAGAAATAATTTTACTATTATTTTATATTATTATTGTCCAAATCAAATAATAATTAGTGGGCTGTTGGTTTCGGGGTGCCAAATGAGATACTTTTGATTTCCGTGGGTTAAAGTGTAAGTGTGGGACTTATATTGAAAGGATTTTATAGAGTCAGGGGCCGAAGTGTAAATTTCAGATCTGATTTGAAAAGAATTGTGGAGGGCAGGGTTGAAAAGGTAAATTATGGGCTTAATAAGAAAAAGATTCTATGGGGGAGGGACTAGACTTGTTAAAATTGCAAAGTTGAATATGGGCACAGGATTAACCCCGTCACTTTCACTTAACCTATGTATATATTTATCACAACGCACACAAAACCTAACCCTAGGAGGATATAACAGCTGTCACCTCCTTCACTACCCTCCCTCCAGCTGCCACCCCTAACTTTCGGACGTCACTCGTGTTTCTAGCCTAGGCATTTATATTGAGTTAATAGTCTAGGTTAACCTTTGTAACTCATTTTGAAGAAATGAAAAGGAATTATGTGTTTTATGCTTAATTATTAGGGCTTAATTAATTAAGAATAAAAATAAGCGTCAAAATTTAAGTGTGAGATAAGCCCGATATCTTTACATAAAGTTGTAGTGGTCGAAACAAGGATTTCGGGGATATAAAGAATACCAAAATCCGAGTTATAACGAAGAAGTTATGACCTGTCGAAGTTTCGCGACAAAACCGGCACGGTGCTGAATGTCGTAAAAAGTGAGTTTTCGATAAACTACTTTTTAGCCTTAGTAATCTAAATGAAATTTTTAGCATTCGTTAAACCGAGAAGTTCAATAAAAAGAACGCCCAAATCTGACTTCGTATGAGGAAGTTATGATTTTTCGAAGTTTCAGCTTAGCAGTAGACTGCTAAAAACTCGAATTTTAGATCGAGCGGTTTTTAGCCGACACAACCTAAACAAGAATTGAAGGTCTCGTCATTAGGAGCACAACGGTAAAAAGTCTGACGAAAACGAACGTCGAATGAAGAAGTTATGAATTTTTAACGGATTTCCTATCCCGGTCTGTTAAAAATAATAATATAAAATTTAAATTCAAAATTAGCCGACGAAGTCTAAACGGAAGTTGTAGAGCTTAATTTTAGCTACGCGTGCATATAAAGAACGTCAAAAATGGAGCTCGTATGCGAAAGTTATGGATTTTATAAGTTTTGGTGCGAAAATCGAGAAAATTCGCATAGTCACGAGTTGCCACGTCACCCTCACTGAAAAAGTGCCACGTGTCCTGCTGAGTCATCCGAGCTGCTGAGTCATCCAAGCACATGGCCTAATCTGAAGTGGTCCAATAGCGGTGCGACACGTACCCTCTTAGCACATGTCCGAACCCTCGCAGCATGCCACCAACCCCCTACTTCAGACCCTAGACCTCGGTCCAATCATAGACTGCCAGCGAGCCCCTCGCATGCGCAGCCCACGTGCGAGCCCTCCCCTGCGAGCCTTCGGATCTTCGCCACCTGGAGACTTCTCAGCCGTCCGATCAGAAGCTTCACCCTATAAATAGAAGGTTGCGAGCCTTCTCAGATATTTTTATGAAATTGCCATATTTAGCCCCTTTCTTCATATTTTCTTCACCTTAACCTTCCGCGAAGCCCCGGTATCGATTGTAAAGCCCGGAATACTCCACGAAGTGCCCGAGAAGCCCGGAAAATTATTCTTTTCGGTTTCGAAGCCCGACTTTTGCAGCCCGATTTCTCAATAAAACTCTCGGTTTTATTAGAAACGATCGTTTTAGGAAACGAATTGTTGTCCGATTTTCATCAAAATATGTGAGTGTGTAGTTACTTTCAATTTACACATAGATATGAAGTATTTACCTTGAAATACGTGTTATGTGTAAATATGTTAATTGTTTATTTGAGGTGACTGTTGAATTGATGTTTTATACAAGTTTTAAATTGTATATGCTTTTTATCTACAAAATATGTTGGGTAGAACATGGGTAGATGAAATAGTTGATGTGTGTTAAAATGGTGAGAGGCCTCGATGTTGTTGTTGTTGTTGTTGTTGTTGTTGTTGCAGTCATCTAGCGGAGTATAGATGACGACCACGGACTTTCTAAATAGTCCAGTGGAACACTAGCAGGTTCGCAACTTGTAGGTGTTGATGAATTAAATGTTCATTGTCGTACTCCATCCCCCTCATGGTTGCCTTAAGGACATGTATGGCTGAGGAAACCCCTTAGCAGTAGTGTACATCCCGATGATTATCCTTAGGCTAGGTCCCTTGTGATAGGTGTTTAGGGACGTAAAGTGAAGACAACGAGAATGGGTAATCAGGGTTATTGTTGATTGGTGAACTTAATAAGTATATTATTGTGGGTTGAAAACCCTATATGCTCACCAGGCTCCCAAGCCTGACCCACTCAGTTTTTATGATTACAGGTAGTGGACCCCGAGCATAGTCGGAGGACGACGAGAGATTTTTGGATTATAGGCCAGTAGTTGTAAATAACTGTTGAAAGGCTTATTCGGTATATAGATTTTAATGGCAAGAACTCGGAGTGGAGCTGGAAATGCAAACACAAGCCAACAACCTCAACCCCAAGTGGTGGAACAGGTGCCTATAGTAGGAGCTACACCCGAACTCATCACCATGGCTGGAGTACGAACTATGATTTAGACCATGTTGGCTGATCAGAGGGAGGAATTGAGGAAAATGTTGTTGAACGACAGGGATGAACCTTCAGTTCCTGTTAAACAACGTGAACTAAATGACGATCGATCTGAAGAATGGAACAACAGTAGATCGGTTGGTCATAGTGAACCGCTTGTGGTTGGGAGGAATAACCACGAGGGTAGAATGGAGAGAAATGGGTGCAAGTATAAGGAATTTATGACTTGCAAGCCATCGACCTTCAATGGAAAAGAAGATCCCGTCGGAGTAATGGACTGGATCTCGGAAATGGAGTTGGCTTTCATGACTTGTGATTGCCAAGGCAAGTTACAAACTACCTTTGCAGTACGTCAGTTCAGGGGTAGTGCTGCTCGTTAGTGGAGCACTTTGGGGAAAACCCTAAGCCCTAATGAGCCACTGCAATTAACTTGGGCAGAGTTCTTAGTGCACTTCAAGTGCAAGTACTGCTCGGCCCAAAACATACTTGAGTTAGAAAACCAATTTCTAACGTTGCAGAAGGGGAGTATGACCATTGACGAATATACGAATAACTTCACAGACAAAATGGAGTTTGCTTTGCGTATTGTCCCAGATGAGTTGGCAAAAATAGACAGGTACGCAAAGGGACTTCCGTTGGAGTACGCGGTGCCAGTACATCATGCACTTACTTTGGAGGCAGCTATCTGGGCTGCCAAGTCTGTTGAAGATATGATAAAAGGGAGAGCCGCCAGCAAGGTTGAAGTTGGCGAAAAGAGAAAGATTGAAGGAACTTCCGGTTCCAATAAAAAGAACAAATTCTCGAAGACTGGTTCGAGAAATTTTGGAGGAGGAAGCGAAGCCAAGTGGTGTGACAAGTGTAAGAAGAAACATGCTGGGAAGTGCAGCGTGGAAGTCACTTGTTACAAATTTGGAAAGCCAGGGCATTATGCCAATGAATGCACCTTCAATAAGAACGTATGTTTTGGGTGCAATGAAGAAGGGAATATTTTGAGGGATTGCCCGAAGAAGAAGGACGCAGCAAAACCTAATCTACCACCAAAGCCAAAGGCGAGAGCCTTTCAGATGACACTCGAAGCTGCGAAAGAAGAAGCTGATGTTGCTTCAGGTACCTTTCTCGTAAACGAATTGCCTGCCCGAATTTTGTTTGATTATGGAGCCAATTACTCCTTTATATCGCATGAATTTGGCATAAAAACCTAATTAGGGTTTGGAAAACCCTAATGGCATAAAACCATGATTTGTGGGAAATCGATCGGGACACACACACGAGAATTATTTAATAAACTTGAAATATTAAATAATAATCATTGGCAAACTAACTTAAGACAATAACGGACTTAATGGATTAAGTCCTTAATGGGTTAAGTAAGAAACACTTAACCTTAATCATCATTTCATGTGAAAACCCTAATTTTGGGATTATGGGCTTGGACTTATTGGGACCCACATTTGGGTCATTGGAATGGAATTGTGTATTAAGCCCAATCACACCATATGAATTATTTAGTAAAGTAAGGGACTTAATGGATTAAATCCTTAATGGGTTAAGTAAGAAACACTTAACCCTAATTGCCATTTTATGTGAAACCCTAATTTCACTTGGGCTTTGATTTGGGCCTTCCTATTGGGCTTTGGTGAATGGACTATTAATGGGCTTTTCAAGAATAAGTAAATGGACTAAATAATTGTAGAGTCTTGGGCCTAATTTGGAAAAATTGGGCCATAATTGGGCCTTCATGATTATGTGATATTGATCATGGGAATCGGATTGGAATAATGGGATGGGCCTTAAGGAAAGACCATGTAGAGGTCTGGGCCCAATTTAGAAAATTGGGCCATATGTTGGACTTTGGCCCATTATTTTACTTTTGGGCTTTTGTGGTGTGAGTTAGACCTTGGGCTTGGAGCCCATTTATTAATTGGGTATTGTTTTATGTTGACAGTGCGAGAATCTGTCAACCAACAGCTGGGGATGTATCTGCAGGACTTCAGTAGTGCCAGGTGAGTTATCCTCTCTATATTAAGGGGTCTAAGGCACCAAGGCCGACCCATTGGATTTGATAACCTAGTAGTTGTTGATATGTTGAGTTAAGTTAGTAATGTATGCCAGTTGATATGCTAGTCGGGTATATCTGTAGGACTACCTGTGATACTGATTGATTACATATATGTGCATTTATATGTTACATGTCGACATGTTATGTGGGATGGGTTGAGGTTGTACTGCTCCGTGCGGTAGCCAACAAACCCTAGAGTATTCCAGATATGAGCTGAGGGCCCGGTAGGCATTCCAGACTCATACTGAGGACTCGGAAGTATTCCAGATATGAGATGAGGGTCCGGTAGGCATTCCAGACTCATACCGAGGATTCAGAGGATTCGGGAGCATTCCAGATACGAGTTGAGGGCCCGGTAGGCATTCCAGACTTGTACTGAGGGCTCGATGGCATTCCAGATACGAGCTGAGGGCCTGGTAGGCATTCCAAACTCGTACTGAGGTCCCAGGGGTAGTCCATCTTGTAAAGTTGTGGACCCAATGCATGTTGTTATGTTTTTATTGATATGATATGTTAATGTTGATATTGCTATGTGGACTGTATGTGTATCGGTATTTTGGGGGTAACTCACTAAGCTTTCGGGCTTACAGTTCAGTGTTTTGTTTCAGGTACTTCACGAGACCGTGGCAAGGCGAAGGCGTGATCGTACCGCTCCTCATGTTTTATGATTTATGTGATATGGTTCTGGGGAAATACTCTGATATAGAACTGTTTTGAAAACAAATTGGTAATAACCGTTGGTTTCTAAATGTTTTAAGAAGTTTAAAATTGGCTTGAATTTTTCGGGTGTTACAAGAAGCCTCCTCACCCAATGTGCGTTAAATGTCAAATTCTGAAGAAATGCCCAACTGCTCAAGATGAAGTCATTTATTGAAGATCCATTAAGTTTGTCTTGAAGCTGTGAAGTCATCGAAGATAAAAGCTGAAGCCAAGCTCCCAATGAAGATTAATAAGAAAATCCAGCTACGTTTTTAGAATGAGTTTGTTAGGCCAATTAGAAAAGAAAGCTATAAACCAAAGGGGGAGATTGTTGGGTCAAAAATATGGTTTATACTTTGCTTTTCTAGGCAATTGTATTTTTATGTAATGTTTTATGAGTTTACGGCTGTGTTTACGGCCGTGAACCTGTTCACGGACCATGTCTCATATATATAGGGTGAGGAGTGCGTGTGTGTGTATAGTTGAAGATGAGCTTAAGTGTGTGTATTATAAGGTGTTTTAGAGAGAGAAACAAGAGATAAGAAGAGAGTGTGTATGAATCTATTGTAAGGATCTTCATTCATATCTTCAATACATCATAGATTCAAGTTATTCTTCTTCTCCTTCTCTTCTATTTTGATATGATATCATCCAATTGATTGGGATTCCGCACCATCAATTGGATATGATTGATACTCAAGCAAATCAAGGACTTACAGAAAGCCGACCCAGATTTGGTACCCTCGCCATATACTGTAAGCACTCCCCTACTAGGGTCTCATATAGTCACCAACTGGCACTCGCAGTCGATCACTGCTCCAAACCGACTCAACCAATCCATACCCATGATGACACAAACATCCCCCATCACGATAGGCACCAGGTCTATCGGAAACTTGACTCCAAAAATCTCCATCACACATCCTCGGAAAACATCAGTGGCAAAAACCGCATGCTCGTCGGATATAGAAACTCTCAGAGAATGACTCAACGTCTCACGCCGAATACTTTTATGAAGACTAAAGGCTAGGGACACGAAGGACCGACTCGTAATCGAGTCAAATAACACCAAAACAGGGACATAACTCACAAGGAAAGTCCCTAAACATATAACACAATTATAATCATCATCATAACTCAAAGTAGCATAAGAAAAATAATACATACCGTCGACGACGTCAGGCGCTGCGCGGACCTCCTCCGCTGTCAGCTGGAAAGCACTCCCACGAACCCCCGGTACCTCGGTCTTCATTGGACGGCTCTCTGTAGCACGTGCAGTAGCAGGGGTAGATCCCTGCCGCAATTGCGGACACTCGGCCTTCCGATGGCCTGTCTGGTTGCAGTGAAAGCAGACTAAAAACCCCTTGGGGAAATCCTTAGCCATGTGCCCCTCCTTGCCACACTTATAGCAAGATCCCGCTCGACAAACCCCCTCATAACTCTTGCCTCACTTCCCACAAGTACGGCCTTTCTGTCCCCCAAATCTCGAATTTGCGAGCTTAGCCCACTTGGTTGTCGGCTGAGATTGTGTCGGTCGCCGATCCCTCCCTTGAGACTCCACCTCCTCCCTGGCCTGAGTCTCCAGCTTAATCTCCCTCTTCCAGGCATTTGCCTGGAGCTTAGCAAATGTCCGATAAGACGAGTTCGCCACGAACTCGCAGATATCCCTCCTCAAAATGCTCAAATACCGGCTCATACGTGCCTTCTCAGTTAACACGTGCTCAGGGCAAAACAACGCCCTCTCATGGAACATCCTCGTAATCACTGTCACTGACTATGTCCTCTGCTTGAGGGACAATAACTCCTAAGCCAACTGTTCCATCTCCACCGGGGGAATGTACTCCTCTCGAAACATCGTGGTAAATCTCTCCCAAGTCACTGCAGTGAGCTTTGCAAAAGTGTAGTTGGTTGTCACAAACTTCCACCAGTCCTTCGCCCCCCAAGTGAAGCTAGTTCAGCATGAACCGTACCCTCAAATGCTCTGGACATGAACAAGTGTAGAAACACCCCTCGATATCAGAGACACATCTCATCATAGCAATCGGATCCTGATTCCCATCAAACTCTGGTGGCTTCGTGTTGCTGAACTCCCGGTACAGCAACGAGTCACCTCCTAGTGGCCTGGCAACAGCAACGGCTGCAGCAACAACCACCTCGGTAACAGCAACATATCTCTCATCAAACATCTCGATCAAAGTGGTCTTAATCAACATCTCCAGAATAGCCTCCCGGATGGTTGCAGCCACCTCATCGTGAATCATCGTGCGAATCTCATCATCGCTAGCTCCATTGCTCTCGAGGTTGTGGCGCGTACCCACCATGATGTCTTTGAAACACAACACATAATAATCAGAGACTTGCTCAAGCATACTCACACTCAATCACACACTTCTACTCGACCCTTAGCATCCTAAGGATTCTTACTTGGATTGTTCACTGATCCGGTGCTTTCAGTAGTACGGGCCCAATACTACCATCCACACCGCATCAATATTCACCCCAAGTCCTCCTCCTAGGATCACAGATCTCAAATACTCTATATCTCACTGCACAGACTACTCTCTCAAGAGACTACTCTCTCAAGAGACCTCTCATAACTCATCTCTGCTACATACTCCTACTCAGCTCATGCTCAAAAGAAAATCACAAGTAGCAGAAATCCCTAGGCTAAGGCATCACAAATCAGGCCACCCTAGTCCTAATATGAAATACCTAGCCTACTCTCTAGCATACAAAATATCTCATAATTATCTCATGTAAATCTTATAACACAAGGTAAGAGTATTTTGGGAAATCACCGTTCGGGCTCTGGCTGATAGTACACCTCGCTTCCACTCGTTTTCCCTTAAAACTCATTCTTGTTTTAAAATTTTCCTTTCTTTTGAAAACTCTTCTCAAATCCTCAGTTTGAGTTCAAACACACCAGGAGGTGCATCCGAATCCCTCAAACCAAGGCTCTGATACCAACTTGTAACGACATAAATTTTAACCAAATTTTTAAAATTTAAACCACATTGATTTTAATAAATAAATCACAAAGTGTCATAAAACCAATTCACAAAAACTCATGTTTTAAAAGAAAACAGTTTATAAAACTCCAGGATCCTCTAAATCATAAAAACAATCTCCGGTGGGTGTGTACAATCATGCCGGTGCCTTCCCGCGATCATCGGAACTACCTGAAACACATAACACATAACACGGTAAGCATAAAGCTTAGTGAGTTCCCCAAAATACCACATACAACAATTTAACCACTCGAGGCTATAACTCTGTAAGACCCTCTGGTCAATGTGTCTCAGTGGGACCCTCCAGTCCCACAACTCTAGTGGACCCTCTGGTCTTATCTCTATGGACCTTCTGGCCCTAACTCTGTGAACTATGAATAATACATAGGAATGTTCACATATAAACAATGCAACACATCATAATAAACAAAATGCATATAAGATACTCTGTCACACAACTCTGGATAACGCTTTAGGTAGAGTATAGTGAGAAGACTCACCTCGTAAGCTAGCAAATATAATCTCGTGCTCGGAATCATCGACCTAGCCTCCTCCTATCACAAGGGTAATATCTCTAATTTATACATTCCTTGCACTCAAATACACCAAACGACGTTCTCTCTTTCACTCTAGCGATAGGAATGGGTAAAAAACCATTTTACCCCCCTCCCTGACCTCAAACCCTAAAGTCAACTCGAGTCAACAGTCCAAATTGACCAAACTCGTCGAGTCCCATCGATTCTCAGCTCGTCGAGTTAACCCCTAACTCGTCGAGCCCTCGCATGGTCCAGCTAATCGGGACAACCCTAATCTACCCGCCAAGTCGGCTCTTCAACTCGTCGAGTCCATTCATACTCAACTTGCATTCAGATGATTTTAAGGAAGAATACTTGCCCAAACTCTAGATCTAAGCCCTCAAGGCTGGAATACCACGTAAATCCACGAGTTTTACGTTCATGCATGTCACTTAGGGGTTAAAATGCCAAAAACATGCCTAATAATGGATTTCTCATTCAAGGACTTAATATGGTTGAATAAAGCAAGGAACTTTAGGCTCTAAGGACCTCAAAATGTCCAGTTCTGATGTCCATCTCTTAAAAGATACTCACATCTTCCAAGGTCACACAAATAGATGGAAAAGAAGCTCTAAACTCAAATATCAAGAGATCTAACCAAATAATGAGAAAGGTATGAACTTTGTACCTCAAATAGAAGCTCTTGGGAGACTAGCAACAACTCTATCAACCTCCTATTCTTCCTTGCTTGAAGACCTCCTTCTTCCTTCCAAAAATGCACCAAAGATCTCCAAATTAGCTCTCTCTCTCTCTCTCTCTCTCTCTCTCTTTATATATATATATATATATATATATATATATATATATATATATATATATATGAACTCAAGGGTCGTTTAGGGTTTCTCTTAGGGGAGTGTGACCGCAAGGGAGGCTATAAGAGCCTTTAAATAGGTCCCAAACCCGGGGATTTAGGATTTCTCAATCCAGCGCCTACTCGGCGAGTCGACCCTCGGACTCGTCAAGTAGACCACTAAACCCACGTGGCCACACGTGATACTACTCGGCGAGTTGAAGCACCAAATCGTCGAGTCACTCTATTGACATCAAAAATAAATAAGCAAAATGATATACCTAGGAATCCGGATGTTACATAACGACTAACCTCATGTGTCCTTCAATAATGATTGCTAGCCAAATTACTCTCTTTTTATATCATGCAGTTCAAAGGGGGGGGGGGGGGGGTCCCATTTGTCTTCAATCTTCAAAAAATAAGAAAATTTTGAGAAATAAAATGTAGAATTCAAAAGATTACAGAAGATTAAAGACCTAGACACCATACTTGGAAATTATGAGTTGCTTTTGGATCCCTTGAAGAGGATTAAGCATCCTTGCCTAAAATATAACATAAGTTACATGATTACATAGTGATCAATCAAGCAATATAGCATTTAACTGAATAATATTTTCTTTTTGTAAGTTTTTAGCAATTAGAGTGAATCATGATTCATGAGTAATAAGTAATGAGTAAATGTACTTTGAGGTAGTAAGCCTTTTTAATATCAATTACAAATGCTTCAGAATTAACTGCCAAGGTCTCATAATACTCAACATTTTTTCAAGTTTGTTTCTTTGTTTCTCAAGCTTGTATCATTATTCTCTATTCTTTGTTTCTTATGCTCTAATATTCAAGAACAGAAATCATTAATTAACCTGAAAAGTTCATGAAAAAAGTCTCAATCTTTTAATATTTTACTCCTTTAAGATCCAA
The DNA here is from genome assembly GCF_002870075.4 of Lactuca sativa. Classification (NCBI taxonomy): domain Eukaryota; kingdom Viridiplantae; phylum Streptophyta; class Magnoliopsida; order Asterales; family Asteraceae; genus Lactuca; species Lactuca sativa. Next base: position 10,740,828 of record NC_056631.2, read on the forward strand.
GAAGATTTACTTTTTAGATGCAACAATTTACTTTACCCATGAAGTTCATACCTGTGATATATCCGACATCATTCCCCTTTTTCTTCGTCTCCCATGAAACCCGAGGCTATAGTTAAAGACCAAGAAGATGAGGTTCATGAGAACGAATTTAAATAAACATTTTAAAGATCAATAAACATCAAAAATTGGAAAGATAATGAGAAAATTCATGGAAATAATAGGAACCACATATGAAAAGAAATAAAACACATATAGAAATACATATCAAAACAACAATAAACAAATTTAAATGGGTTTACATTTTGCCTTATAAAAATATCAAATTTCACACTACTAGAAAAAAGGCCTTTTACGACGCTCATTGCGCGTCGTAAAACGCTCAGACGACGCGCAAATGCGTGTCAAGGAAGGCCCTGTCATAAAGAGAGATGACGCGCTTTTGCGTGTCGTCTATAGACGACACGCATTTACGGCGCACATTTATGACGCACATTTACGACGCGCGGTTATGACACGCAATGCGTATCAAGGAAGACCCTGTCATAAAGGAAGACGACACGCATTTGCGTGTCGTAACCTTACGACGCGCGTGTTTATGACACGCAATGCGTATCAAGGAAGCCCCTGTCAAGAAAGGCCATGTCATAAATAAAGATGACACACATTTTTGCGTATCATAATTTTAAATGTTTTAAAAAAATATTATTTATAGATTTACTAATTTTTCATATTAAATAATACATTAGAAATCTCATAATAATAAATAAAATACCATAAATAACAAATATAATTCATTTCACTAATATGTCAAATACAAATAATTATTCCAATAGTGAGTAAATGTTATAAAAAAATGAACTCATTTATATACAATTGCATTAATTATCTAGCTTACTATGTGCCAACAAACTTCTATCTTTTTCCTTCTCTGCATAAAGTTCATTAGCAGCATCCTAAAGAACCTCTATCTTTTTCATCAGCAACATCCTCAAAAACTTCTATCTTTTTCCTTCTCTGCATAAACTTCTATCTCACACTCAATGTAGTTTTAAACATCAGGTTTAAAAAATCAACTTTAAGGTTGCCTTGTTAAAGAGAGTGACTAGAATAGATTTCCCTTTTTCACAAGGCATGTGCTTGCTTGCACATATATATGGAATCATTCTAACAAAAAAAACTGTTCATGTCAACTACTCCAAGGACTATTACGTAATTTAACATGAAGAATTTTGTCCAGATGAAAGGATTGACTTTAAACTTTATAAAAATCATTTAAATGAACTTACCTGACCATGAAGCGTGTTGATCCAGGATCTCCTTGCCTTCCTGCTCTGCCACGAAGCTTTGTAAAGCAAGAAATAAATTAAAAAAGTGAGTCTGAAAGTATATGCTAAATTTATGTAAAACCTTAAAACACAATACTGATGCAAAGTTACCTGATTATCAATTCTTCGGGACTCATGCAAAGATGTCCCAATGACATGGAGACCACCAAGTCGTTTGACTTCCAATCCTTCATGAAAGCAATGAATCTCACAGTCCTTTAGAACCGATAAATAGGCAATTGCAATGCAAGGACCCAGGGCCGGTCCAAAGAAATATGTTGCCCGGGGCAATAAGACATAATGATGCCCTAATTATATATTTTCAGAAACTGATATCATAATTCATAATTCATAAAATTTACCCTAGTTCACCATATAAAAGATAGATTGTTAGAAATTGGAATGTTTGAATTTCGAAAGGATCTAAAATCGTGATCACGATTTTAGATCCTTTCGAAATTCAAACATTCCAATTTCTAACAATCTATCTTTTATATGGTGAAACTGATAAAACTAAAAATGCAACAAACGTTGCTTTCAAGTTGAGTGAAGGTGATGATGATGAGTCAGCAAGAATCACATCATAAAACTCACCGACAACTTATGCATACTCAAATTTGCTTGGGGGGGGGGGGGGGGGGGGGGGTGCACAAGATACATTCTATTTTCAATTTTCCAATTGAAATGAAATTATAATACCTTAAAAAATACCTCCTTTTCTCCAAAAAGATCAGGGAATATCCAAGCAAACCTAATGTATGTTTCCTATGAAAAATAAATAAGATACATGTTTGTGACTACAGCCCATCAGGATTTGCATGGGAAAGTTCAACATACAAAATAACATGAGTAAATTTTACATGCACTTGACATTAATAAATGCTCACACGAAGCTTTTGTTAGAAAAATATATCAATTTGTTTTTTTATGACTAAATACCAATTATCAATAGAACATGTATAGATCTTTTTCTTTTTAAAAATAGTACCAATTAAATCATATGAATAAAGAAAAAAATTTATAATATAATAACTATTATAATTTAAAACTAATTTGAGAAATAAAATGACCTTTCGAATCAAATGTGAGGGAGCCATGCCACGATTCTTGAAAAAGATCACCACCAGGGGCGGATCCCTTTAGGGGCCAGGAGGGGCCATGGCCCCCCTGTTTTTTTTGCCTTCTAATATCAAAAAATTCTAAATCAGATTATTAGTTTAAGGTAAATACTACTCTTGGCCCCTCATGATTTAGAAAAGGTTAAAAGAGAAGATAATGCATCTATTATAACAGTTCTTTGTAGAACAAACTTTAAATTTAAATTTAAAATTATTAATATAAGACCAAATATGTATTTTCCGTCATAAATGTGAATGCGACAATAAAGTTGTAAAGAACGATCTTGTGCTTTAAAGATCAATTACAACTAAATAGGAGGGAAAATAGGAGGAGAGAAGTTGCAGAAAAAAGAAGATCGTGAAAGTTCAAAAAGAAAAAATATCTTCAAAAAGTTAAAAAGAAAAATGAGATACAAGGTATGAAAGAAGCGTCGCCAACAGCCGGAGAGTAGCGTTTCTACCCTATTTCACCCTTGTTGTCGCTTTGCCTCACCCACCCACCGCCTACAAGTAAGCATTCTTCTTCTCAGTTTTGTTGTTATCTTCCGTTTGCTTTTGAGGCTTAAAAAGTATATAACTTCTATATATATTTGTTTATATTTCTTTTGTCAATAACTTTGTTTCATGATTACAGTTAAGAGTTACTGTGAACTTTAGTACTTTTTCATGATGTGGCTGTCTTACATTTATTATTTTTTTTATCATAATGGTTTTTGTAGTTAATGGTCATAAAATGCATAGTACAACTCAAATCAATTGATTTAGTCTGTTTTCTTAAATATATTTATATACAAGTCTTTGGCTAAATTGTCAAAACTTGATTGTATAAACATTGATAAACTTTTATTATATTGATCGATTTAATTGTCATTTTGGTACAAATCTTATGCGACATAATTCCTTTTTAATTATTCTTATGAGCATTGCTATATATATATATATATATATATATATATATATATATATATATATATATATATATATATATATGTGTGTGTGTGTGTGTGTGTGTGTGTGTATAGACACACTATAGGATTCGGCCCCCCTTCTTACGTTGCTCATGTTTCGCCCCTGATCATCACTATTTGATTTCCATCCCTCAAGATGTGGTTGAGTATTAAAATACCTATACATGCCTTGTAGGGCTCTAACTGTGAATATTACCCAAAAAGTATTAGATACGGTGCTTTGATCAAGATTACTTCCTAAGTTTCCAAGTAGTTCTTGCAATGTGGTATTGTAGGGCATGCATTACATAGATACATCAAACAAATTTAAAATAGCACAAAGCATAGATATTAGATATTAGCTAAATTAGAAAAAGGCAATTATTCATAGAAATTAGATTAAGAAACAAAGAACAAAATAACAGGTTTGATTAGTACCATTTGTAGCTCAATTCAAGTTTAATGATATCCACTTTAACTAAATTCCTTCTATGCTGCTTGAAGAGGCCTTCCCTATATTTTTTTATTGAGATAAACATAAGCAATCAGTTGTGAGAAGTAAATCATATGTATCTAATTGATACATCAAAAAGATAAACATAAAAATGAAAGTAAATTACTTGTGTGTATGAGAAGTAAAATTCAGTCATAGTTCAAGAACCAAAGTTCATCCCACATATTCAAAAAGAAAAGCCACAATCACATACCATTTAGGTTTCTTCACAATGAAGAGTTAAACATGTAGCTTCTCAGCCTATTTGGTTACCGCCTCTGGTTCTAGCCATCATTCTTCTTCCTTCCTTATCACTTTCACCAAACTCTATGTCAACATAATCACTTTACGAACCCTGCAGGGGTAAATACGAGCATTCACTATTTGTAGATGTTCCTAGGGGAATATCAGGTAGAATTAAAGCAATTAAAGAATGTTTAACTATAAAAAAACTCAAACAAAGATCCAAAATAGAATAACCTCTACAGGAGGGAGAATGATAATTAATGAAGCCATAATCGTGAACCTCTTTTTGAGCTGTATTAGAACCTTCTTCATCAAAACTGAAAGGAACGGGAAAAAATATATATACCCGATTCAAAATATGATGTATAGGGGAAATAATCCTTAAAATCAAACCCCCAACCGTACCTCGACTCGACAGATCCGCCTTCATAACTTTGAGGTAGCATTGGATGTCAGATGGAACTCTTAGTTGAGGAGTAACGACGGGGACGCAGTGATGGTGGTGGGTTTAGCAGACGACGGAGAAGCTAGGGTTTCAACGATTAGAGGAGATATGAGGAGAAACAAAGAATCCTAATTGATTAGGAATATAGTTGCAGAAGCGAAAGAATCCTAATGGGAAGATGAGTGCAAAATAGAAGGTGGGACTAGGAGGTTAAAGGAGGATTGTTGCTAAAGAGGAAGAGAGAAGGTAATAATTTATGGAAAACGCAAGAAATCAGCCCGCGTGATCAGCCCGCGTAATGACTAGACGAGATTTAGGTTTTTATGTATTTGGTTAAGGATAATAATTCAAATGTGGAAAATATATGATTGAACAATTAACGGTCATGATTTCTTTGATTTAAAATTAAGGATTCTCTTTTAATAATATTTAGAGATAATTTGAACATGAAAATATATCTTATTTTAATAGACCGAATAGTATATTTTCAAAGTCCAGGGGGCTAAAGCAAACGTTATGGTCTACATGACTACATATACGCCAATCGAGTTTTGTGTTGTTTTTGATCGGGGAAAGCACGGAGTCTCTGTTGAAGATGTTGGAAGAAGGACAAAATCAACGCGAAATTGCCCAGAAACGGATTAAATGTCAAGAAATCATGGAGAAGGGGGAAGATGATGGAATCAATGCGTTGCCTGATTGTTTGCTTCTTGAAATCCTCTCTCGTTTGCCGTCCACAAAAGACGCCATCATAACAAGTACACTCGCCAAGCGATGGGAACATGTTTGGACTTGGGTACCTTCTCTGATATTTAAGCATTCAAATCATTCCTTCGAAAACCCTAACTCAAGTTCCGATTTCGCATCATTGGTGGACAAAACCCTAACTCAATGTCGCCAATCGAAGCTCAAGAAATTCCAAGTGCATACCTTTTATGATATTCGATTAGAATCGCAGTTCAACAATTGGATTCATTATGCTATAAGTTGTAACGTTGAAGAGCTTAACTTGAAGTTTTTGGGACGGGAACCTGAGTTTTTGTTAGATCAATTTTTGTTCATCAATTCATGTTTTACCGATGTGAGATTAGCAGGATGTAAGTTGAATCCAACTGGGGCGATTAGTTGGGAAAATCTTAGGAGTTTGTGTATTTCCAATGTGAATTTAGATGAAGACTTGATTGTAAAAATATTATCCGGGAGTCCTCTATTGGAAACTTTGGTAGTGGAATATTGCTATGGTCATGGGCGGCCCAATATTATTTCAGATGATGAATCTGAATCTGAATCTGAATCTGAAGCCAGTGATATCATCAAAATCAGAATGAGTGCTCCTACTAGTTTATCACCAACTCAATGTCCCAAACTCAAGAAATTCAAAGTGTATACCAGTTATGATGTTCATTTTCAGTCGCAACTAAACATTTGGATTCACTATGCTATAAGATGTAATGTTAAAGAGCTTGACTTGGAGTTTTGGAATACGGATTCAGAATATGAGTTTATATTGGGTCAAATTGTTTTCACCAGTTCATGTTTTACCGAGCTGAGAGTAGATGGATGCATGCTCAATCCAGTTGGGGAGATTAGTTGGAAAAGTCTTAGGAGTTTGTGTATATCCGGGTACCAGAGTTTAGATGAAGATTTGATTGAAAATATATTATCTGGGAGTCCTGTATTGGAAACTTTGATTTTGGATAATTGCTATGGTTATAACCGGCTCGATATTACTTCAAAGAGTGTTAAAAACTTGGTGTTACGTGGATACGAGGATTTTTCTTATGTTGAATCTGAAGCTGATATCATCGAGATCAATGCTCCTAATATTTTGTCACTAACAATTGACCATGACGTATCATTGTGTAAGCTTTTATTGCTAAATGTGTCTTCTTTAGTCAAAGCTCACTTAGATTATACTTGTACAAAGCTCACAACGCCTAATGAAGTGGAAGAAGAGGTGCTTAAAGGATGTATAATGAATCTTCGCCATGTCACAGAGGTTGAACTTGGGTATTTATGTTCTAAGGTAAAAATTTCTTTTGCTTTTTCCCTTTTGGATAAACTTGTTTCAATCAATATTTTCACTTTTGTTGTCTTTCTTCTTCTACTTTGACTGGTAGGCTATTTCTTGTTTGCAAGCTAAAGGTTTCGTTCTTCCGTCAAATGTGAAGCTTAGTGGAGTAAGGTGATTTAGGGAGCTGCTCTTGCATGATTATGAGGGACACTGATATGATACACGGTGTTAACTTATTGATAATGCTTTTTTGCTTTGAGTTCATGTTTAGCCACTTAAGTTATCATGAATTATTTTCATCTCTTTGTAAAGTAGACTTGGTTCGATTGGGTTGTTAACTACTTCAACGATTATTGACCTTCTAACTAACGGTAATCCTGATTTCTCAAACTTATTTCCCTCATTGGTAGTTGTTTCTTTGAGATTGGTATCAAAAGTACCTGTCATCATTCATGCCATTGATGATGCTGTTGGTTTCCAATTCGAGTGGAGGATTGCTTTCTGGGTACAAGCTTCGTCACCCAGGCTCTCTGGAACCTCCCAATGAGAGTATTATAATCCCACAACAGCATCAAGGAGGTCAACACCAAAGTCAAAACCTCAATGCAAACAATGTTAGCATCCAGGAGAGGCCGCAACATGTAGGAAACAACATGTTCCAATACAACGGCATGGTGTCATCACAACCAAGAATCTCATTAATTCAATGAAACGTCTGCACATTGAACCTCAAAAGCAAGGTTGGTTGCCCAGGCATGACATAAATAGTTTGATCAGCTACATGTTCAATCCAAACACCAGGAAAGCATCGGTAGAGGCTCTGCAACAAATACTCAAGGGTATAGAGGTTGTGAAAAATGCTAATAAGAACAATGCCTCTCCTGATATCTTATTTATAGCCCTTGCTCTTGTATTACATATTGTTGCTGCAAAAGAGATGATATCTCAGGGTGTTCAGGACCTAATTAAGAGACATCAAGCTCAAACTATCTCCTCAATGAAGGGTCCTGATATTAGCATTTGGGGATGGAAACTGAAGGAACAAAGACCCCTATTAGGTGTTGCTGAAGATAAGGGTAGTGATACATTGGTTACCTTGATTCTCAACAAGCCTGGTGTTAAGATTTGTGAAATTAAAGCTTCCGGTTTTGATGAGAACAGGAAGGAAAAACTGCAAGTTCTGGCCACCACCCTCGCGGGAGGTCAGCTTATAATGGAAGAACTTGGAATGAATATTGACCGGGTGGAAGCGGACACAAGCGATCATGATAAAGAGAGGTTTCAAGAAAGGATAGCCAAGTTTTCTGGTGGAGTTGGACTACTCAAGATTATAGAAGTTAGTGAGAGTAAAGTAAGCCAAAAGAAAGTTAAAGTTACAAATGCTTTAAAGGTCACCAAGGCTGGTGCTGAGATCCTTGTTGAAGTCCCACGTAAGTTTGTGAATGTTGTTGGGGAGATGATGATGCCAAGGGAGGCTCCTGGTCGCTTGTCCCTATATGTGATTGTTAATGAGAATAGGAAGGTCATTGAAACTGTCAAAAAGATCTTTGATGCAGTGGAGCAAGGAGGTGTAGAGAATGCACATCATGGCAAGGCTAAGGACAAGATACGGACTGGACGAGTTTGGGTGCTATACAATGTTTTCATTCACCTTGAGGGCAAGGTGAAAGTTTGGGCCGCCGGTATTGATAAGCCCAACTAATCCTAGAGTGCTTTTAGTTGATTTGCTTTAGTAGAGTTATTCTGCTATCTTTTTGGCTGTAGGGGTAGTTTGGTCCTTTTGGTATTATGACTGTTATTGGCTGTTATGTTAGTGGGAAGAGCACCTGATTGTGCCGGCTGTGATTCCCTTTTGTCTTGTCTCTAGTGATAGTATATATAGTCCTTTGTTTTAGAGAGTCAGTAGCTAAGAATTGATTTGTAAAGAACTTTGTTCTTTTGGAGAGCCCCTTTCCTCTCGAATGACTGGGAATTATCTTAATATTATCAAGTAATTTTGTTAGTATGTCGGGAGTATACGATAGATTCAACGGGGGTCTATCAGGTGAAGGGTGAATTACTATTATAGTTTTGAAGTTTCATATTTGTTAGTAATATCTCTTCTTCAGTGAGTTGATGCCTTTGCCATTTCTTTAAGCAAAATGGACAGTTATTTTCTTGGTATGCTTTTGTCTTGACCAACATAAGTGGTGTGGTTTTGTTGAGTTTTGGAGTATGATGTTGTCTAATGTTTGTGAAGTCACAGATTTGTTGGGTCATTGTATTAAGTAAAAAAGGAGGATGCTATCTATTGGTTTCTATTTTCTACTTTTCATTTGTCCGTTGGTTTCTATTGATGCTCTAAAGTAGGATGTTAAATATGCTGTACTCAAGATTTGCTTTTTTTTTTTTTTTTTTTTTTGTTGTTATTGTTGTTTTGTCAACTCAACAGGTTAAATCTGTTAATCTGGTTACCTTTTTCCCCATTAACTTAATCTCTTTGGTTTTACAGCAGGCTAGATCTGTTAAATATGATTAGTTTTTCTTTTCTCTGTTATCTTATTTTCTTTCCTTTTACATCAGGTTAAATCTGATTAGGATCTGTTGGGATCTTCAATGGGTTTCAGAAACAGCAATGTACCTATATTTTTGTTGGAATCCTTTATAATATGATACTAATTGTGAGACCCATGTATTACATGGATTAATTTTTTTTTTTAAAGTTAAATATAAAAATCAAAATATTTGAGAACTTTGAATTTATAAGAAAATAAAAAAATAATGAATTATTATAATGGAAATGTTTTTTATCTTTTAAAATTAAATAAAAAAAATAAATTAGTAACTTTTAATTTTGGGAATTTTGAAAGTAAAAGGTAAGTTTATTAATGAAATTATTATCAATTTATTGCTATATTTATTGCAGTTATTACATTAAAATATTATGCGAAATTTAATAAAATAAAAAAAAAACTCATAAAATGACACGTGGAAAAAAAAAATTAATTCAAAATAGTTACAAGATGACAATGAGATAATAACAAGTGACAAAAAAATTAAAATGCAATAGGATGGCTCAAGAAACAACAATGTACTTTGGTTTGAATCCTATAAATAAATAGGAATCTCACTTATTGTTTTGCAATTTTTTATATCTTTATCATATAAAATGATTAATTTTTGTTGTTTGTAATGGATCATTTCTTTCGTTTCCTATTTTTCTTTGTAATGGACTAGCCATTGCTTATTATGGATGATATTCTTTGTAATAATAAATTTAACAAAAAAAAAACACTTACTTTAAAAGTTTTTACAGCTTTTTGCTAACGTTAAAAAAAGAAAGACAAGTAAAATTCAATGTTGGCATAAATTTGAATATATCGATGGTATTTTTTTTAATTGTGTACTTACTGAAAATGATACAGAAAATTGTGTAACATTTTCAACACTTACACTATTAAAAAATATTATCAAATTTTTCGAAATTGATACAAAATATTTAATAGTAGTGCCATTTATTTCTTTAACATTATCAAGAAACACAATCATTTTTTATACAAGAATGGATTTCAATAAAGTAACTTCACAATAACATTATAGTCTTAGATGGATGTTTCATTTCGTTTTTCATTATTCGATACATACAATTTTGGGGGCTCTTTTGGGAAGTGATGAATTATTTGTTTTATTAGAAAGGACAGATGAGGTCAATTTGTTTATTGGGTAAGTTTCTTCATTTTAAATTTGATAATGTGACTTCGAACTTTCTTTTCCACCGGTCTTTATCTTTTTCACCAATTTTTTTTTCTCTACTGATTTTTATACACACGACACGATATTATTTTTCTCCAATATCTATGGCACACGTATCAAAAGGGAGAGATGTAGATTTGTATACACATTGACACGTATTATTTTTCTCTAATAAATTGTTATTTATGATAATTTTAATTTTTGGTGTTGCAGCTTGTATTGTCCGCAATGCGGGTGGGAGTTGTCAGGAAAATAATAAACAGACAAAACTCTTTGTATTGTCCGCAATGCAGGTGGGAGTTGTCAGGAAAATAATAAACAGACAAAACTCTAATTCTGCTACTACCGCATCCAAAACTATAATTATTATTCCCCCCCGTCCCAAAATTATTGTCTACAGACAAAAAACACACAGATTAAGGTATTATTGATTACCATTAACTTTATACAATAAAATGACATATTTGTCATTACTTTGCATTTATTGTTCCATTATATGCTTAGTTGATTAAGTAATAATGAGGGGATATTTTGGTAAAAATGTTATTTATTTTTAGAAGTAGACTATTATTTTGGGACAACACAAAAAGGAAAGATTGACTATAATTTTGAGACGGAGGGAGTAATTAATTCTCTCGCTTATATTTGTACGCTTATATTTGTTTAAAGAAGCTTATGCATGATGATGATTTTTTATCTATCGAAATTCGTGATAGAAATCACAAAGGTTATCTATCGTATGGAGGATTAGGATCTTACCCATCACAATTGTATGAAAGACCAGGATCCGGCCTCTGACACTTGTATGTAAGACCGGGATTTGACCCTCGACAGTAATTGTAAGACTATGATTCAGCCCATAGCATTAATTGTTTGTTGGTATGTAGTACTTTGGGAAAACTCACTAAGCGTTTACTTACAGTTTGTGTTTATGGTGTCGGGTACTTCTGGTATTAAGAGGAAGGGCCCTGCGTGATGCCACAACATTCTCTCCTGTTATTTCCGCATTATTGACATTGTACTCTGATGACATAGCCATTATACATTGTGATGGTTTTGGATAAATTTTATATCTGAGGTACTTGTTTATTTTAGAAAATGAAAATGAAAATTTTTATTATGGTTTTTGAGTTGTTACACATTGTCATCTTTGCTACAACACTTAGTTGCAAGCCTGATGGTTAACCACAACATACAACCATACACACCACAAACGCCACCTTCAACAATACCCTGCAACCCGCTCTAGAAGAACAACCAACATCCCAACAACCACCAAACACACAGACTGAGCGGCACAGGAACAATGGCACCACTATTAGACGAGTCTTACGATCAGATAATTCACCACTAGTAAGAAGCATTAGGGAATATCAATCACCAGTTGGAGCCAAAATACCAGATATCACAAAGTATGGACCATGATGATATCGGGGACCCAGATAACCATATAGAGAACTATAAATGGACAATGAATGCCTATTACCTTGATGAAAAATATTAGTTTATTTTCTTCCCAACTAACCTATCAGGGACAGCACGACTATGGTACAAAAGCTTACCGGCAGAAAGCATACACGATTTCTATCAATTATGAGAATAATTCATTGGCCATTTTGTACAACAACGAAGATACACGGCAGACGCGCAAGCTATCTTGGGATGTAGACAAAGAGAAGATGAATTTATCGGTGCCTTCGCTCAAAGATTCAACAAAGACACACTCAACACCCCAGAGAAATCAGGCAACATGGTAATCATCGCTTTTACATACGATTTTGAAACCAGGAACTTTGTTCAAAAAACTAGTAAGGAAACAACCATCCTCAAGGAAGGAAATGATGGAAAGGGTCCGACGGTACATGAAACAAGAAGAAGCAAAATCCGAAAAGATAAAAATCGATAACAGAGAAAGAGGATCCCGGGCACCATATCCCAGAGGGAACACATCGAAGCACGCAAAAAGCCATGTCACGAGACATGCTCACTTTCATCATCTCCCGTAGCCAAATCATAATGTACCACTACACCGGCATATCCCTCGAAATGAAGTCGTCACAGTAAGCAAAAGCAGAAAAAAAACAACAAGCAAAAGCGGGGAGAAAATAAAATCCAAGGACCAAAGGCGATATTGTGAATTCCACGAATCCACGGGACATGATACCTTCGAATGCATTATGTTAAGAAAGGAGTTGGAAAACAAGATGCAGTTAGGACATCACACCCACTTGATAAAAGGCCTCCGGTCTAAACACCTCGAAAGCATCGCACCGGTAGAACCAAAAGTGCAAAATGCAAGGAAAAACAAAAATTTTATGCTACAACACTGTGACCGGCAAGAGCCAAATAGGATTACAGCCATGACTTCCACAAGGGAGACGGTTCGATTATTATCGACAACCTCATGGGAAAAATCCATGCAAGCGATATCTATGTAGATAGCAGAAGCTCTACGGATGTCATGTATAAACACTTTTTCAAACAGCTACCCGGGAATATACGCGCAAGAGCAAGCCCACCAGAAAGTCACTTAATATGCTTTGCCAACTATAATGTATGGAAGGAAGGGATAATTACCCTACCACTTGTAACACCGTAAAAATTAAAACAATTTTTCACATTTGAAAACACATTTTAAATAAAATCATTCATTCATAAAATGTCATAACATCATGTTTTTAATTCACAAATGTCTCCCAAGATCAAAATACATCCAATCCTATATGTGTGTACGAATCAAGTCGGCGCCTTCCCACGGTCATCACTGGTACCTGAAACACATAACATTGAACAATGTAAGCATAAGCTTAGTGAGTTCCCCAAAATACCACACTAATCACATAATAGCCACTCGAGGCTGTAACTCTGTTGACCCTCTGGTCAATGTGTCTCAGTGGGGCCTTCCAGCCCCAACTCTCTGTGGGCCCTCTGGCCCTAACTCTAGGGACCCGAAATTCCCAACTCTGTAACTCTGAATCATGCATATCACATATCACAATAAATCACATCACATAATAACATGCAATCACACTGGCATATAACTCTATAATACTCTGTCTCTTAACTCTATTACCACACTAGGTAAAGTATAGTGAGAAGACTCACCTCGGGTATCTCGGTAAATCTCTGACTCGGTAACGCTGGCCTAGCCTCCGCCTAATCATATGAAAATAACACTCTATTTAATATAACTCTCAAAGGCTAGACTATGCTCTCTTATGACACTCTCAGAAGGGTAAAAGACCATTTTACCCCTCTCATAGCTCAAAGGCCCCACAATAGACCATACCCTAAAATTCAACCAAAAGTCAACTCTCCGGGTTACGCTGCGCGTACCAGATGTGTACGCTGAGCGTACCCGGCTGCACCTCAGAATTGGGGAGCGCCTCCCAGTACGCGGCGCGTACTAGGAATTACGCCCGGCGTACTCCCCTGCTTCAGCCCTTTTGCTCTTGAGGTCTTAAACAGTTAATACCTACGTCCATATTTTAGATCTGACCCCATCTAAGCCCCTTAATCCATAAAGTTGATGACTTTAAGCCTTTGCATGGCTGAACAAGTCACTAACTCCCAAAATGATCCAACCTTCAACTCTAGAAGGCTTAAAACACATGCATGACTCCAAAGTAACATCCAATATGGGAACTTTATGGCTCTAAATCACTAGTAACACTGAAAAGGGACAGATCTCGGACCATGGAGCACTTTACACTCATAAAGTCTCCACCTTTGAGGTTTTTAGCCCTAAAAAGGACACAAACAACAACAACCAAAAGAAGAGGAAAGTTTTGAACTTTATACCTCCAAGTGCAGCTCTTTCCTCTGTAGATCTCAGATCCAAAATGGCACCTCAAGCTTTAGCCTCCAAGAACTCCCTTCCTTCTTCTTCACTAAGCCACTAAAGCACCAACAAGCTCAAATCAACACTCTCACACTCTAAGAACGATGGGGCTCTCTTTTAGGGTTTCACTTACTGATATGGAGGCTAAGGAATGAGCCATAACACCCTTTAAATAGTGCACAAGGAGGATTAGGGGTTTTGCACCTGGGCCGGGTACGCCCGGCGTAACTCTAGGTATGCCCAGCGTACCTTGGCGACTCTGCATCCAAATTAAGCGCTTGAGTACGCGCAGCGTACCCCTCTGGTACACCCAGCGTACTCACTTGCTACAAACCCTCCACTCAAGGACTAAACATGCCCAAACAAATAAAGAACAAGGATTAAAGGAATATACCTGAATCTCGGGATGTTACAATTCTCCCCCACTAGAACTAGACTTCGCCTTCGAAGTCTCATTCCTCGAACAATTCTGGATGTTGCCCTCGCATCACCGACTCTGACTCCCAAGTCATCTCAGACCCCTTTCGATGTTGCCACTGAACCAAAACCAAAGGCACCTCCTTGTTCCTCAAAACCTTGATCTTCCGATCTCTGATTGCCATCGGTCTCTCAGCATAATTCAGGCTCGCATCCACCTGAATATCCTCCAAGGGTACCACTGCCGACTCATCGGCTATACACTTCCGCAATTGCGACACGTGGAAGGTGTCATGGATCTGACCTAACTCTGCAGGTAGCTCCAACCGGTAGGCTACCCTACCTACCCTTGCAATCACCTGAAAAGGACCGATATAACGGGGCCCCAACTTGCCCCTCTTCCTGAATCGGATCACTCCTTTCCAAGGAGAGGCCTTCAGGAGTACAAAGTCGCCGACCTGAAACTCGAGCTCGGACCGGCGTCTGACCGCATAACTCTTCTGACGGCTCTGAGCGGTCAATAACCTCTGCCTGACCTGTTGTATCTGCTCATTCGTCTGCAGCACAATCTCTTTACTACCCATAACTCGCTGCCCGACCTCTCCCCAGCAAATGGGAGTCCGACACCTCCTCCCATACAACAACTCAAAGGGTGGCATACCAATGCTCGAATGATGGCTGTTGTTGTAGTAAAACTCTGCCAAGGGCAAATACGTGTCCCAACTTCCCCCGAAATCCAACACACATGCCCGGAGCATATCCTCGAGCGTCTGAATCGTCCGCTCACTCTGACCGTTAGTCTGGGGGTGATATGCGGTACTAAAATGCAGCCTAGTACCCAACTCCTCGTGAAATTTCTTCCAGAATCTGGAAGTGAACCGCGCATCTCGGTCTGAGACAATCGAGATTGACACTCCATGCCGTGATACCACTTCCCTCACATACATCTCTGCCAACTTCTCTGCAGATGAGCTCTCACTGATAGCAAGGAAGTGGGCACTCTTTGTCAACCTGTCCACAATCACCCAAATTGCATCGACTCCCCTAGCAGTCCTTGGCAATTTGGTGATAAAATCCATGGTAATCTGTTCCCACTTCCATTCGGGAACCTCCAACGGCTGCAATTTACCGTGCGGTCTCTGGTGCTCGGCCTTAACCCTACGGCAGGTTAAGCACCTCTCAACAAACCACGCGACATCCCTCTTCATACATGGCCACCAATTCTCCTTCTTCAGGTCTAAATACATCTTAGTGGCACCAGGATGGATCGAGAACTTCGACCGATGAGCCTCTTCCATCAAAATGGTACGCGTCCCTCCCACAAACGGTACCCAGATACACCCCTGAAATGTCATAAGCCCCCGGCCATCGGTAACGAACTCCGATACTAACCCAACAACTCGCTTGTGACATCCCCAAATTCACGGCCAGAAAAGACCGATTTTCATTTATGCTTTTAAAATAATTTCAGATTAAATCCTTTTGATTTGAAAGAGTTGTGGAATTTGTTCCCAAAAAAAAAACGTGATAAATAATATTTACCAAAGCATTTCATAAAAGAAATGTATTTTCATTATATAATCAAAACTCGGGATGTCATGTTCCGATACAGACCATAAAGCATAAACGATAACATTACAAGTCATTCAACAAATATATACATATACAGACTTGTAAACAAAACAACTCGATGATTCATCCATCTTATGCCCTTGCGCCACTTCCTGTAATACAAATAAAACTGAGTGGGTCAGGCTTGGGAGCCTGGTGAGCATATAGGGTTTTCAACCCACAATAAATAAATTATATTTAATTTCACCAACCAACAATAACCCGATTACCCATTCCCGTTATCCTCACTTTACGTCCCTAAAACAACATCTATCTCAAGGGACCTAATCTATGATTTTCATCGGGACGGACATTACTGCTAAGGGGTTTCCTCAACAATAGATATCCTAAAGGCAACCATGAGGGGGATAGGGTACACCGGTGAACACATCGTTCACAACACCTACAGGTTATGAACCTGCTAGCGTTCCACTGGACTGTCTAGAAAGAGTCCGTGGTCGTTATCCATACTCCGCTGAATAACTTGATCAACAACAACAACATCGAGGCCTCTCATCTGTTTATTACACACCAACTATCTACCCATGTTCTACCCAACATATTAGTAGATAAAAATATATACTTTTATACATAGTTTGAAACCTATATAGCTGTAACGACCCAATTTTCACGTCCAAAAATTTCGTTTTTAAAACATTACTTTAGAAAACATTAATAATTAAAAACATTGTTTGATCAACCACATTACAACGTAAACCATGTCTAAAAGCCAAATCATACATCCAATCGAAATATCAGAGTATCAATCCCAGGGTAAACTCATAAATGTGGAATCAAGGAGTGTGTGTGATGAGCCGCTACCGCGCCTGCTCCTTCCCCTTGGCTGAAGAGGTACCTGAAACAAAAACTGAGAAACGTAAGCACAAAGCTTAGTGAGTTCCCCCATCGTACCACATACCATACAACACATATCATACATACTGCCAGGCTATTCTGGGGTGCCTGACTACCCGGTACGGCCATTTTGGGGTGCCGACTACCCGGTACGGCCATTTTGGGGTGCCGACTACCCGTGCGGCCATTCTGGGGTGCCGTCCTACCCGTGTCAAGCCATTCTGGGGTGCTGACTACCAGTGTCAAGCCATTCTGGGGTGCTGACTACCCGTCGGTCCTGACAACCGATCCTCGGGGACTATTTCACCCCCTACTGCTACTACTATCACATATCATAACATATCATATTATCAGACATATCTGGGGTGTCTGAACTACCTATCGGTCCTAACAACCGAACTCGGGGACTGCTCCCCTCCTACTACCTCTAACTCATATAACAGATCATGCTAGCATATAAACATAACATCACATACTGTCAGACGTATCAGGGGTGTCTGACTACCCTCCGGTCCTAACAACCGAACTATACTACTATCACATATAACATATCATGCTAGCATATAACATATCAGGTAGTAGCAAACCTAGATGATATCACAGAGACAATCATCTATCATACGTCTCCTACTGGTGGGTCGGCATTGTGGCCTTCGACCCACCGCTACTGGAAGGTAACTCACCTCAAAGTAGCTACTGATCTGATCGGGAACTGACTGTCTACTGCTGCTGCTGCTGCTCCGGAAATCCTCCGGCTGTAATTCCCACAACATACTCAATCAAACACTGCTAACTGTCCTTTGGGTAAAATGACCATTTTACCCCTGATCATGCCCTAAGTCAAAGTCAGGGTCAACTTTCAGTTGACCCGAATCGACGAGTTGGGTCTCCAACTCGCCGAGTCGCTACCCGAACGATTGTCCTGAATCCCGTTTCTACTTGTCGAGTTAGGCGATGACTCGACGAGTTCTCCTTCTAAACTGATATTCAAGTCCTTCATCCTACTCGCCGAGTTGTATGAACAACTCGTCGAGTTCATCTTCATCCGATGAACACTTATGCTAAGACTCGCCGAGTTGTATGAACAGCTCGCCGAGTTCATCTTCATCCGAAGAACACTTATGCTGCGACTCGCCGAGTTGTATGAACAACTCGCCGAGTCTGTTCTTGATCTAAGGAGATTGCCTTGAACTCGCCGAGTCAGGGCATTGACTCGCCGAGTTCCTCCATGGATGAGTTCAGCTTCCGACTCACTGAGTCACACCCCGTGACTCACTGCTCATACTCGACACTACAAAAAGGGGACAAACTCGGAGACTCGCGAACCAACTCGCCGAGTCAGATGAACGACTCGCCGAGTCGTTACCATGCAATTACTATATGGTCGATTCTGCTTGAATCCAGCTCATGCCATACATAGATCCGTGATCCTGGGGCTTTATTAACACGTAAAGTTTCCAACTTTACATGTAAATAGACAACCATGAGGGTTTTAAGGTCTAAAATGCACAAAAAGAGGTAGATCTAGGGCTTTCATGCAATATGGTTCCAAAAAGACAGTAGATCTGAGCTCCTGGAGCTCAACCATGCCTAGATCTAAAGGTCAATCAGCTTATTACAAACCCTCCAACATACACAAGCTTGGAAATGGTTCAAAGAGGACTTTAATGGAGCTATAAGGGACAATAAGCTTAAAAACAGAGGGGAAACGAGCTATACCTCAGGGGAAACGTTGGAATGACACAGAGATGCTTGGCCTCCTTCTCTTCTTCTTGATTCACTCTTCTTTCTCCTCAAAAACCTCAAGAACACCACAAAAACACTTCAAACTCACAAGGAAACAAGGATTGAGAGAGATATAGGGCTCTGAGGGTGAATGGGGGTGAGATTGGGGTGGAATGAGAGTTTAAATAGGGTACAAACCCCTGAAACTTAGGGTTTCATCCAACAGCGGTGACTCTCCGAGTACAGGATATGGACTCACCGAGTCGCCAACTTAAACATGTCCCGGGTCCCGTCTCTACTCGGAGAGTCGGACCTATGACTCGCCGAGTCCAAGGCTAAAAATGGAAAATACTCAATTAAGATTTACGTACCAGGAACCAGGTGCTACAAATATCCACCCCACTTATTTTATATTTCGTCCTCGAAGTCTTCTGCTCGATCCTAAAACAGCTCGGGGTGATGCTCCATCATCTCTTCCACCGGCTCCCAAGTCCACTCCGAACCCTTGCTGTGCTGCCATTGCACCTTCACTAGCTCGGGGTAATTCTCATTCAATACATATTCCACATAACAGATGAGGCACACCCACATAACACATATTTCATAGAGAATAAATCATATCTATGAGATAGAAGAGAGTGAATACACATTCACACATATAACCACAAAATTATACACATAACACGTATTTCGTATAAAATACTTCATAATTATGCGTTAGAAGAAAGTAACTACACACTCACTTGATCAGAAGATGATCGGACAGCACTACGGCTTGTAGAAGTAGTATTCTTCGGTGAAACCGGGATCACTTCACACACCGGGTTTCTCGCGGGCAGAGCTTCAGCTCGGAAACTCTTTTCTTGTCGGGATCTTCGGGCTTCGGGACTTGCTTCGGGTCCCGGGGTTGATACCGGGGCTTCGGGGGTACTCCTTTGCATGTAAATCGAGGTAATATGGGTGAGAGATGAGAGAATGAGCAACCCTAAATGGCTGGCCCTTCAAATCTATTTATAGGGAAAAACTGGCCCTTGCCACGTCGTGGCACCCTTTTTCCACGTCGTGGGCTTGGTCGTCACTGCATGCGTCATCCCAAGTTGCATCGTGGGACTCCCGGAGGTGTTAGGAGATTTGCCACGTCGTGGCACTGCTTGCCACGTCGTGGTCTCTGACAGTTTTGGGGTTTCGCGCCCCGAACTTCAGAAATTCATAACTTTCGCATACGAACTCCGTTTTCGATGTTCTTTACATCGACGCAAAGGTGAGATTATGCTCTACAACTCTCGTATAGACTCCATTGGCTAATTTTGACTTAATTTTTAATATATTATAAGTATATTACTTATATATTATCTTTAGTAGGCCGGGATAGGAAAACTCCGTTCGAAATTCATAACTCCTTCATCTGAACTCCGTTTCCGTCCGTCTTTCCGTCGTTGCACTACTATCGATGAGATCTTCAATTCTCATTTAGATCACTAAGGATAGATATCTATCTACCTTAAATTCACTATTTACGTCGCGTTGGGTCATGCCGGTTCTGTCGCGAAACTTCGACAGGTCATAACTTCTTCGTTAAAACTCGGATTTTGGCGTTCTTTATATGCACGGAAACCTCGTTTCAACTACTACAACATTATCCATAGATATCGGCTTTATCTAACATTTCATTTTGACGCTTATTTTTATTCTTAATTAAATTAAGACACACAATTAAGCACATAACACATAATACTCAAATAATACACTTCTATTATTTCAAAACGGGTTACAAAGGTTAACCTAGACTATTATACCAACATTAATGCCAAGCCCAGAAACACAGGCGTTACATCGCTCTTTCTTCTGCATCTTAGGCTGCATAGCCTCAGCCTGATCCCCACGAATGGTGTCCAACATCGGAGCTATCACAGTTAATCTCAAACATACATCTCGCAACGGGGTGCTCTCCGCCCTGCGGCTCAGTGCATCAGCTACAACATTAGCCTTACCCGGGTGGTACAGGATCTCACAATCATAATCCTTGACCACGTCCAACCACCTGCTCTGTCGCATGTTTAGGTTGGGCTGATCCATCAAATACTTCAAGCTCTTGTGGTTCGTGTATATCGTACACCGAACCCCATACAGATAGTGACGCCAAATCTTGAGGGCGCACACCACTGCCCCCAACTCTAGATCGTGGGTGGGATACCTCGAATCATGAGGCTTCAGCTGCCTCGATGCATATGCTATCACATGCCCTCTCTGCATCAGCACCGCTCCCAACCCCAAGATCGATGCATCACAATACACCACAAAGTCCTCCATCCCCTATGGTAGGGCTAACACTGGGGCTTCACATAGCCTCTGGCGAAGCGTCTCAAAGGAGGTCTGCTGCTCTGGTCCCCATGAAAAAGCGACACCCTTCCGGGTTAACCTGGTGAGTGGTACGACGATCTTGGAGAAATCCCTGATAAATCTCCGATAATAGCGTGCCAATCCCAAGAAACTCCTGATCTCGGATGGTGAACTCGGCACCTCCCAACTCATCACTGCCTCCACTTTGGCCAGGTCGACCAATATCCACTGCTGGTTAACGAGGTGCCCTAGGAACTGGACCTCTCGCAACCAGAAATCACACTTGGAGAATTTGGCGTAAAGCCTCTCCGATCTCAGTACTCCGAGGATCTCCCTCAAATGCTCCGCATGCTGCTCTCTGGATCTCGAATACACCAAAATATCGTCGATGAACACGATCACTGACCGATCCAACACCAGCCTGCACACTCTGTTCATGAGATCCATGAACACTGCCGGGGCATTGGTGAGTCCGAAAGGCATCACCACAAACTCATAATGCCCATAACGAGTCTTGAATGTTGTCTTCTGAATATCCTCATCTCGCACCCTTACCTGATGATACCCCGACCTCAAATCGATATTGGAGAACCAAGATGCTCCCTGCAACTGATCGAACAAATCATCGATCCTCGGCAACGGGTAACGGTTCTTGACCGTCAGCTTGTTCAACTCCCGGTAATCAATGCACATCCGGTGTGAACCATCCTTCTTCTTGACAAAAAGGATAGGCGCTCCCCACGGTGAGCTGCTCGGCCGAATAAATCCCTTTCCCAACAGCTCCTGAAGCTGCGAGGATAACTCTTGCATCTCTGGAGGTGCAAGACGATAGGGCACCTTGGCAATAGGCGTGGCCCCCGGAACCAAATCGATACTGAACTCCATTTGCCTCACGGGAGGGACACCCGACAACTCCTCTGGAAATACGTCCGGGGACTCACGCACTATCGGAACCTCCTCAACTGACCTCGGTCTCTCTGAATCAACCCGCGTATCCATCTCATACGCCACAAAGCCCTTACAGCCCTACTGTAGACACTGCCTCACTCTAGCGGCCGAACAAAACGCTGACCCAGAACGTGTACCCTCGCCGTACACCGTAAGAACTCCCCCACTAGGGTCTCGTATGGTCACCATTTGACGCTCGCAGTCAATAACCACACCGAATCTGCTCAACCAGTCCATGCCCACAATGACACATACATCACCCATCGCAATAGGAACCAAATCATTCGGTAACTCAACACCGAAAATCTCGAATACGCACTCTCGGATCACCTCTGTGGCATATATCACCCTCTCGTCAGCTATGGAAACTCTCAGAGGCCGACTCAACGCCTCACGACTAACACTGATATGCTAACTAAAAGCCAAAGATACAAAAGACCGACTCGCACCCGAGTCAAATAACACCAAGGCAGGTACAGAATTCACAAGAAAAGTACCTACGCATAACATAATATAAACATAATATCTCAACATCAAAATAAATACACGAAAGAATACATACCAGCCACGACATCGGGCGCTGCGCGGACCTCCTCCGCGGTCAACTGAAAGGCTCTCCCTCGTGCCCTCGGTGCCTCGGCCTTCACTGGCCAACTCTCGGTAGCTCTGATGGCGGCAGGGGCAGATCCCTGAGGTGCTCCCTGTGCTGATCCCCGCAACTGCGGACACTCTGCCTTCCGGTGTCCGGTCTGGTTGCAGTGAAAACATACTGCAAACCCCTTGGGGCAGTCCTTGGCCATATGCCCCTCCTTGCCACATTTGTAGCAAGACCTTGCTCTGCACACCCCGTCGTGGCTCTTTCCGCACTTGCCACAAGTGCGGCCCCTCTGGCTCCCTGATCTCGAATCGACGGGCTTGGCCCACTTGGCTACCGGCTGAGACTGCATCGGTCGCCGATCCCTCCCATGAGACTCAGCCTCCTCCCTAGCCTAAGTCTCCAGCTCTATCTCTCTCTTCCGGGCATTTGCCTGAAGCTCGGCAAATGTCTGGTACGTCGAGTTCGCCACGAACTCATGTATGTCCCTCCTCAGAATGCTCAAATATCGACTCATACGTGCCTGCTCGGAGGACACGTGCTCTGGGCAGAACATCGCCCGCTCATGAAACATCCTCGTGATCACCGTAACTGACTCAGTACCCTGCTTGAGGGTCAGAAACTCCTGGGCCAAACGCTCCCTCTCCACTTGGGGAATGTACTCATCTCGGAACATAGCAGTGAACCTCTCCTAGGTCACTGCTGCAAGCTCAGCAGGCGTATAGTGCGTTGTCACAAATTTCCACCAGTCCTTCGCCCCCAAGCGAAGTTGGTTCAGCGCGAATCGGACTCTCAAATGCTCAGGAGATGAGCAAGTAAAGAAACACCCCTCTATTTCTGAAATCCATCTCATCGCCGCAATCGGGTCCTGGGTCCCGTCAAACTCCGGTGGTTTTGTGTTGTTGAACTCTCGGAACAGCAACGCATCACCACCCTGCGGCCTCGTCGCAGCTATAGCTGCAGTGGCTACAACAATAGCAGCCTCAGAAAGAGCAGCGTACTTCTCATCAAATGTCTCTATCAACGTGGTCTTGATAAACCCGAACATCTCTGGTATCTCTGCCCTGATGGCCGCAGCCACCTCCTCCTGGATGATCCTACGGATCTCCTCATATCTCGTATCACTGGTCCCTGATGCCTGGCGAGTCCCAACCATGATCTCTCTCTCTGAAATACAACATAAGAATAAATAATATCATGGACTCGCTCGAGTATATTCACACTCTAGCACTCCATCCTACTTGTTCCTTGGTACTCCAAAGATTCTTACTTGGACTATGCACTGACCCGGTGTCTTCAGTAGTACGGGCCCAATACTACTGTCCACACTGCATCATCATCCACCCCAAGTATTCCTCCCAGAGTCCTAAGTCCCAAGGACTCTACTCTCTCTAATCGTATGATACTCGCAAACAGATCTCTCACAATCTCCTCGCTTCTACCTAACCACTCTGAAATATTCATAGCAGCAAGACTCCTAGAAATCATAAGTATCCTTTTTCTCATTTTGTCTATCCAATTGTTCTGATGCCATGCAACCCAAATGGATCATGCTACTCTCGGGTCGAGTACATACCAATAATAGTTATGGGCTTAGACATCTAATCCAACAGGGTGTTGGGACAACATACACCAAAATAAGACCAGAACAAGGCAAGAAAACTGACGAGGATCACCTGGACAACGTCCCAAGTTGGTTCGAAATCCAAACAGATTACCAAATAATGGAGCATGGGGTTAGCCCGAGCACCACTCCAGAAATACCACACAATAGTCAAGGGTCATCAAACGTACAAACAGAAGACGACCCATGCCTAAAACAAGCGTTACAACTGATCGCCACTAGGGAATCATGGAAAAGCGTAGAAGGAAGCATATCGGTAACTGTTAAGAACCACAAGTAGACAATAAGCATTGCGCCAGCCAACACAGAACCTGCACGAACAAGGCAAAATGAATAAATTGGTGAAATCCAGGATGAAACAAGAACTTTCACCAGAAGCACGTATAAAATAGTCCAAGGAGGACCACCATGGGCAGAAGTACAACAAAAACAATTCAAGCAATATAGGATGACCAACACTAAGGGAAACCTACGGAAACACAATGCAACGAAGCGATTAGCAGAAATATATGACTTACGCAAGACAACAAATCCACAACCATCGGCAAAGACCAAAGGAAAGAAACGATCACCAACTGTGATACCAATGTGGGGCACCAAGCAAACGAGAACAACGCGCAATGAAGTAGTAATGCCTATGACGGGCCATGAAAGTAAGTAGAAAGGCGCACAGTAGATGTGCCTATTCGCAATGAAGTGGCAACAACCTACTAAAAGCATGTTGTAGGAAAGCGACTATGGTCACCGTGGTTGTTTCATGATAAATAAAACTAAGGGGGTTGAATCTCAACACTTCGACCCCGTTTACCTGCTTAGCCCAAGAATATATTTATTCTACTTATATTTTGTAGCTCGGTCAGCCGACTACAATCTAACTAAGGTCAAGCTCAACACTTCGACCCTAGCTACCTACTTAGCCCAAGAATATCTTTATTCTACTTATATTTTGTAGCTCGGTCAGCTGACTACAATCTAACTAGGTTCAAGTTCAACACTTCGACCCTGGCTACCTGCTTAGCCCAAGAATATCTTTATTCAACTTATATTTTGTAGGTCGGTCAGCTGACTACAATCTAAATAACGTAAGTTCAACACTTCGACCTCGGCTAACTGATTAGCAAGAATATCTTTATTCTACTTGTCTTTTGTAGCTCGGTCAACCGACTATAAACTAACTAAGTTCAAGTTGAACACTTTGACCTCAGCTACCTGCTTAGCCCAACAATATCTTTATTCTACTTATATTTTATAGCTTGGTCAGCTAACTACAATCTAACTAAGGTCAAGTTCAACGCTTCAACCCTGACTACTTACTTAGCCCAAGAAAATCTTTATTCTACTTTATATTTGGTAGCTCGGTCAGTCGACTACAATCTAACTAAGGTCAAGTTCAACACTTCGACCATGGCTACCTGCTTAGCCCAAGAATACCTTTATTCTACTTATATTTTGTAGTTCGGTCAGCCGACTACAATCCAACTAAGTTCAAGTTCAACACTTAGACCCCGACTACTTGCTTAGCCCAATAATATCTTTATTCTATTTATATTTTGTATATCGATCAGCCGACTACAATCTAACTAAGTTCAAGTTTAACACTTCGACCCCGACTACCTGCTTAGCACAATAATATCTTTATTTCATTTATATTTTGCGGCTCGGTCCGCCGACTACAAACTAATAAAGGTCAAAACTACCTATTTAGCCTTAGAGTATCCTCAACCTTTACCAAACTTGGCAATTTGATCAGCGAACTATAATCTCATACACGTCAACATTTTCAAAACCCCGACCAACACTACTTGCTTGGCCAAAACAGACGTTACTGTTCTAACAAGTTTGCTTTATGAGATGGTACTCATCTTCATGACAATCATAAAGATTCAGAATAAAGATATGAGTCAAATTGAATGTATGCCAGTAGGAGAGTGGAGAAAATTTCAATTAGACAACCGATTCACAATACAAATAAGGAGATGGACATGAAAGGATTACACATGCAAAACACCGCATTATAACCATATTGATTCTACATAGTTAACGATCAAGCACTATATGTCATAATACATATTACCATCCACCTTAGTTATATAAATACTATCATCCCAAGTATCAGTACAAATACCAAAGCCAAAACAACTATGCACCAAAAATATATAAAGAAAAAGGCGGAAAAGCACCTTGTCTAAGTTCAACAAACCCGTAAACTAACATCCATGATTCAAAAAAATACCCACAACCATACCACTAGCCTCATCCCACACACCATACCTTTCACGACTCGTTGTGCCTACCATGACCACTCGTAGAAGCACCATTACCACCATCACGCTCAACCAACATACGCAACTGATCAACACTTTTCAAAGGAAAAGCAAACTTAGATAAATAGCCGTCACAAAACAAAGCTGAAAAGGCTTCTTCCATTTTCTGCATGCATGAAGGGTCATATAATGAAAAATCGTTTTCATGATGTCCCATCTTAAACTCAATGTTCATCATCTCACAGCCTTCTCTCCTTCCAAATTCCACACAAATGGATTGTAGATCACGGTTAGCCTCAAAAAACGATGATTCAGTGACAAGTTTGTCAGTCAACTATGCAACCCCATGCGACAATACCCAAGTCACATTTTCATTCCTTTTGCTTAGTTGACCCTCTAGTCCTACAACTCTTGCTTGCAAATCCGTATTTCGCAGGGCGGGCTCACTTAGGTCACCTTTTAGCTTCTGAACGTCATGCTCTAGCATAGCTATTCTATCTAACAACTTGGTTTTCTCTAACTCGAGAGATGCTACAGTGGCCTTTAACGTCGAAACCTCCTCAAAAACATCATCAAACCCTGCTAGCCTGTTAGAAAATTTTCTCATTTTTCATAACTAGGGGTGCAAACAAGCCAAGCTACTCGTGAGCCACTCAGGATCGGATCGTTAAAAGCTCGGATCGAAATGGATTTTTAACGAGCCCGAGTCGAGCTCGAGCTTAATATTAAGCCCGTTTATTAAACGAGCTCGAGCCTATGTCATAAAGCTCGATTAGGCTCGCGAGCCTAAACGAGCATTTATATAATATAATTTATTATTTTTTTATATATTAAAATAAAAACATTTTAGGGGAATTATGGATTTAGAGTATTAGTAAACGAGCTCAATCCGAGCTTAAGCTTATTTAGACACATCAGATAAAAAACGAATCAAGCCCGAGCCCGAGCCGAGCTTGTATGATTCTTTACGAGCTCGAGCCGAGCTTAGTATAAGAAACCTCGAATATAGTCGAGCTTGAGATCGAGCCTCATATAACTTAAATGAGCCCGATCCGAGCCTGGTCAAGCTCGGGCTCGGCTCGGCTCGTTTGCACCCCTATTCATAACGACTAGTTCATTTCTCACCTTATCCACCTCATCCACATTCGGCATGAATTTCTCCAACTCAGCAACTTTTCCCACAAGATCCACATGTCGGTTATGAAACAATTTCACGTTATGGGCAACCCCTTTAGATGACACCACAAACGGCTTAATCAGATCATATATTTTCTTGAACTCATCATGCAGGCTACCATTTTCCAAGTGCAACGACTCCTTCTCATCAAGCAACAAAATGATATCTTGGCCCAGAACCATATTCTTCAAAAGTGTAACACTTGAATTTGGTATGTTCCCTTTCAACCCTTCTTATTTTTAAAAACATTGCACTTTGGTCCTTGTGGCTAGTATGCGGAGCGTACCATAATGTACGATTGGCATACTAGCTGAAGTGTGATTGTGGGCTCGAGCCTTGTACTCTGGACAGGGGAAAACCCAAATTTTAAGGGCTTATGCCCTATTTAAGCCTCATTAAATCACCTCCTGGACATTTTAGACCAGCCGCCACCCTTTGAAAACCCTGATTCATTCCTTTGCCTTGTGTGGTGCTCTCGTGCTCTTGTTTTGCTCATTAGAGGGCTTTGTGCATCTTGAAGTGGTAGAAGAAGAAGCATGGAGACTCATTCTTTGGAAGGGAGCTTAGAGATCCAACTTTAGCACCTTCATTTCGTGGCTATTGAGGTATAAAGTTCAAAGCATGTCATCTCATTTCATAAATCTAATCCTTGGCTTACTTTTTGGTTATTATGGTTCCTTTTTGGCTGGTTTTGTGAGCTAAGGTCATTTATGGAGCTTATCCTTGTAGATACGGGCATATTAAGGGTTTCTTAAGCATAAAGGTGCAAAATTTATGGTGGTTTTGGTGCATGTGTTAAGTCATTTATTAAGTTATTTTGAGCTTTAGAGCCCCATTAAGCCATTCATGCACATAAAGTTGGCAATTTACGTGATAAACTACCTTAGGGAAGTCAAATTAATGATTTGGATTGATGTCTTAATCAAATAAGTGATGAATGAAGAAAGGTGGCTAAACAGGGGAGTACATTGGGCGTACAAGCAGGTACGATGCGCGTCCAAGCCCCAAAGCAAGTACGATGGGCGTACGAGCTGAGTACGCCCCGCGTACGCAGCAAATGCGCTTTGGATTGTTTGGGATCATGGTGTTTGGCTTTGTTTGGACTATTGATAGCTATGGCCTTATTGGGCCATCAAAATAATAGTTTGGCCTAATGATATTTATTGGACGTTTGGTTGGAGGCCTATGAAAGGGATTTGGGCCCAATTTTCCTGGGATTTGGGTGATTATTTTGGAATTTGGGCTTTTGGAAAATTGGATTGGGCCTTGACTTTGAACCAAGTTGGGTAAGGATAAAAAGGTCTTTTACCCTAGTTTGGAGTCTTTGTGTGAACTGGGATTCAATTATTAATTGGATGGTATTTGTGATTAATAGAGCGGGGATTTTAGCACCCAATAGCCAAAGATTTATATGTGAGATTAAGTAGTGTGAGGTGAGTTTCCTCACTGTGTTTAGCGGGTCGAAGCCACCAATTCTGGCCCATGGTTTTGTCATGTTAGGATGTTAGATATCTGCGTTACTCTTCCATGTGTTACGAGCTCGTATGCTTACCGGGCGGGTGTAACGCCTGCAAATCCGGGCTAGTCAATTTAGAGACAATAAGTGTCGAGAATGACTTTTTGTTAGAATATTATTTGGAATAAATAATCTTAATTAATTTGTAGCATAGTCACAAGGGTTTTGTACACATAAAGAACACTAAGATCCGAGTTGTGACGAAGAAGTTATGGCCCGTCGAAGTTTCGCGACAAAACCGGCACGATGCTGTGTGACGTAAAAAAGTGAGTTTATGATAAATTACTTTTTATCCTTAGAGATCTAAACGAAAGTCGTAGTATATGTTAAACTGAGAACGTACAAAAAACGTCCAAATCTTACTTCGTATGAGTAAGTTATGATTTCTCTAAGATTTCGCTTGACAGTACACAGCCCGAAGTTCGAATATTAGATCGACCAATTTTTATCCGACACAAACTAAACGAGAATCGAAGATCTCGTTAATAGGAGCTCAACGGTAAAAAGACAGACGAAAACGGACGTTGGATGACGAAGTTATGAATTTTTAACGGACTTTTCCTGTCTCGACCTGTTAAAAATATAACTTTAAAAATAAAGTCAAAATTAGTCGACGGAGTCAAAAGAAAAGTTGTAGAGTATGCCTCTGCCTACGCGTGGATATAAAGAACATAGAAAATGGAGCTCATATGCGAAAGTTACGAATTTTAGAAGTCGAGAGGGTGATCTGCGAAGGAAGGCGCCGAGTAGAAGGAACGCCCGCACTCCCGTTAGCCTTGGCCTTAGAAGCTCCACAACCTTGGCCTCGGAAGCTCCACGTATCCCCAGTCATGTAGACCAGGCCAGCTACCCTATAAATACATGTGAGGAGAGTCTTCATTCTTCACACCTTTCTCATATTTCCCTCTCTATTTCTCCCAAACCTTCAAGGTTTTTCCCTAGCACTTCCCTAGTGCTAGAAGAAGGCCCTGTAGTGCCTGAAGGATCCAAGAAAAAGATCTTCTCGGCTCAGAAGCTCTGCCCGTGCAGAGCCCGGTTTTTAATAAAACCCGTTGTAAGTGAGATACGCCTAACCTATTTTAAGCATAGCTTATATTTAATATTAGTAATGTTATTAGGAAATTATAATAAGTAATTGGGCTATTAGTATTACTTATATAAGTGTCGTTATAATGCCTTTTTAACTACTCGCGGTACGGGGAATCTGGTTTGAAGGGCCGCTTGGGTTGTTGGATTTCAGAAGTGCTTTAATGCCAAAATGGTCTTGCCCTCTGGTGTTTCATGTCTGGCCCCTGTTTGTACATAGTAGTTGAGAATTATTGTTTAACTCTTATATAATAATAATAATAATAATAATAATAATAATAATAATTATTATTATTATTATAATACTAAGACTAATAATTAGTCGCGGTAAATATTAGACTAAAATCTAGTGGTAATGATACTTGGTTTCGTCGAAGGAAATTATTTATAAGAAGCGAAACGCTGACTGAGTTCAAAATCACCACCTTATCAGGTGAGTGCATAATTACTTTCATCTTATATATATATATATATATATATATATATATATATATATATATATATATATATATATATATATATATATGAAGTATTTAATGTAAATTACGTGCTATGTGTGCATATTATCTGTGTTCTTGATATCTATGCTGGATGAACAAAAATATACATGCTTTATTTATCTTAAACTGTATATGTATTTCATACTTATAATTATGATGGGTAAAAGATGGGTAGATTAAAGATGAGGTGAATGATGAGCGATGAAAGATGAGATGAATGATGAGCGATGATATATGAGTAGTAGAATATGGTGAGAATCAATGACCCAAGCGATGGCCTCGTCATCTAGTAGAGTATAGATGACAACCACAGACTATTCTAGACAGTCCAGTAGAACACTAGCAGGCTCGCAACCTGTAGGTGTTGTGAACAAGACGTTCATCCGGTGTACTCTTAAAACCCATTGACATGTATTGTGGGTGGACTCTCGAAAATAATATTAACCCTGACAATGATGGACTTCGTGCCTATTCCTTAGGAATGAATGAATGAAGAATAGATGATTCTTAGGATAGATCCTTAATAGTAAAGAAGATAATGGGGATGGGTAATTGGGTTGATTGTTTTATGTTTAAACATAATAACTATATTATTGTGGGTTGAAAACCTTATTTACCCACCAGGTTTCCCAAGCCGACCCACTCAAGTTATTGTATCACAGGTATCGATATGAAGCTACATTATACTGAGAGATTAAGGAGATGAAAATCACTAGTGTAAAGGAATGTAAGGTCTGTTTATGCTTATGTTTCTGTATTGACAATGACATCCTAATGTTTTAAAATGAATAAAATATATTTATTCGAAAACACTTTGATAACGTATATCATGTTTTTCTGGGAACAAATTCTGCAACATTTTTCTTTAAAATGATACTCTGATTTTCACAATAAAGCATAAACAAATTGGTCTTTTATGGCCGTGAAAATGGGGATGTCACAGTTGGTATCCGAGCATTAGTTTAAGCCTCAACAATGGAGTCCAAAAGTAACCTTAAACACCCCCATAAACAAATCTAAGAATATAATGGCCAAGTTTGGAACTTGATACCTCAAATAAGTCATAAATGGTGCTAATCTTCTAGATCTACAAGCTCTTGGTGGATCCTTGCTCCTTCTTCAAGTTCCTTTCCCTTCCAAAGCACCAAAACTACACCAAAATAATCTCAAATGGCTTCCAAATCACAATGATACACAAAACTAGGCTAGGGTTTTCGTGGAGGTTGTATAAGGGTGAAGGGAGGCTGAACAAACATGGGAAATGTTCTTTATATAGGGAGTAAACCCTAAATTTTAGGGTTTAAAGAGCTACACACGTACGCTGGGCGTACGTGCTTGGCCTTCGCGCTTCCTTCTCGCGAGTACGTTAGGCGTACATGGCAATGTACTCCCAGCATACGCAGATTCCTCAGCCCACCAGCAAGGCCCAAAGGTCAAAGCCCAAACCAAACCATTCCACACTTCAATTAGGATGATTAATAATAATAACTGGAAAATCCCGGACGTTACAACAGAAGCTTGGAGTCATGCAATTTGAATAGTGTGATGTATGAGAACCTTGACCGTTGGAAGATTATGACTAATTCGTTGATCACATGTTTATGTGATCAAGTGAAAGACTGGAGGAAGTGGTACACATTGATGTGGATTATTCAGATCCGTGATAACAGATGATAACTTTATTCGTCATGATTTACTGATGCTTTCACTAAATATGGTTGTGTTTATAAGATTAATCATAATTCTAATACTTTGAAATATTTCAAATAGTGGTAGAACGAATAACAAGAACCTATTAGGCAGAAAGATAAAAGTTTCTCCAATCTGAAAGGAGAGGAGATGTAACGACCATAAAATTTGAGCCAAATTAAAACATCTTCATTCATTCAAAAACCATTAAGTTCATACATTTGTTTTCAAAATAGTTTAAACATCAGAATATCCCCCAGAACCATATCAAATAAATCATAAAATCATGAGGAACGGTACGATCACGCTTCGCCTTGCCACGATCTCCTGAAGTACCTGAAACAAAACACTGAACTGTAAGCCTGAAAGCTTAGCGAGTTACCCCCAAAATACCAACCACATATAACCATACTCATAACATATCACATTACAAAATAACCATGCACATTGGGTCTACTGTGTGATTGGTTCGCCCGCACCGGGCCTTCAGTCCACCCTCCAAGTCTACTGTATGAATGGTCCGCCCACACCGAGCCTTTAGTCAGCCTGGTCCACTCTCCGAGCCTCGACACGTCTGGTCCGCCCTCTTGGGGCCTTCAGCCTATCCGGACCGCTCGCTGGGCCTTTGGGATATCCGGTCCTCCCTGGGTATGTTGGCCTACAACACAAAGCAGGACCCGCCTCAACCCAACCCCCGTCAAACAACCATGTGCACATAAAACAATTAATCACATAACAAATCCTTAACCAGACAAACAGTCTAACAGATCACGTAGCATATCAACATCCTAACCAGGATTCCGACCTAACCGGTCACTAGCATAACATTACCTTACATACCGGGGTACCGACCTTAACCAGGTCACTATCATAACATTACCCTATATACCGGGGTACCGACCTTAACCAGGTCACTAACATGACACCATCCTAAATACCAGGATATAAATCTAGCAAAACAATAACATAACAGACAATACCCGGATTTCCATCCGATAAAGGGTCGGCCTTGGTTCTGTAGGCCCTGTCGATATAGTGAGGATAACTCCCCTGCAATTGCCGACTGAAAAGATAATACCAAGCTGCTCCAACCACCGACACGATCTTCACCACAGAACACCACCAAAGAACCAATTCCATAAATACCAATATTACCAAAGTACCCTTGGAAGCCAAACTGGTCAACTCTTGGTCAAAGTCAAAGTACTCAGTCAAAGTCAACCTTTTTGGTTGACTCTACTCGTCGAGTCAACCCGTCGACTCGCCGAGTCAACCCGTCGACTCGCCGAGTCAACCCGTCGACTCGCCGAGTTCCCATACCCAGAAAACTCTCATAGCACTACTTAACTCGTTGAGTCGCCCCAAGACTCGCCGAGTCCAACGATCTCTGAGTCCCATCCTGTCCAACTCACCAAGTCGCCAACTGAATCACTTAATCCAAGGCTTTAACCAAAAGAGGTTGGGGTTCTGCGTCTTGACTCGCCAAGTCCAAGAACAGACTCACCGAGTCCAAGGCAATCTTCAACAGACTCGCCGAGTTGATCTTCCAGCTCTTCGAGTCCATGCACATGTTCATACAACTCGTCGAGTACACCCATGTGACTCGCCGAGTCCCTTCAGTTCTCAATCCATTCAGAGGCTTTTCGAGCCATGCAGGGTCTCCAATCCATAGATCCATCCTTCTACAATCTAACCCTCACATAAAGTTGCAAACTTTACGTGATACCAAGGAGATATAAGCCTAAACCACACTAGGGATTGGGTTTTAGACAAAGGGGCTTCACCAACGACTCAAAGACTAAAACTTTATGACATTATGGACCATCACAAGCCTAGATCTGAAGTAGCAACCTCAGATCTAAGCCTCTAACTCGAAATAGCTCTTAATCATACAGAAAATGGCCTAAATCTCATATGATAATAGTTCTAGATGCAAAAGAGCCCAAGCAATAGATTATTACCTCTAATATGAGCTCCAACTGAAGTAGATCCTGGATCTACACCCCTCCTTTGCGACAACCTCTTGATCTTCAAGCCCCCCTTTCCACCAAAATCTCTTATCAAGGATCCAATATCCTCAACAAAGAAATCTCACACGAAGATTAGGGTTTCTGGAACTCTCAGGGAGATTAAGAGGTTGGGAGAAGGACATAAAGTCCTTTAAATAGGGTGCAACCCTCGGAATTAGGGTTTTCTCTCTTCAGCACCAACTCATCGAGTCCAAGCCGTTGACTCGGCGAGTTGGCCACTTAAACCCGCGATCAATCCCGCTCCAACTCGACGAGTAGCATACCTAATCGTCGAGTAGCTTCCTTAATTTTACACTTGGCACCCTCCAACTTCTTGCTTCCGAACTTGGGGTGTTACAGGAGATTACTTTAGTATCATGTGTTATGATCATCTTAATGATTCTGAAACTATGTCTCAATTCATCCTCGAAGAACATCTTAGTGAAATTGTTTGGCTAAGGAGAGGAATCATATATTGTTGAAATGGTTCAATGATGAGATAAGTCATACTTCATATCCAATTAAAATTTTAGAGTCATACTCTAGTAACTACAAATCATATCTTGAAGCTTGTTTCCTACTAATTAGGTTTATAACACCTCATGAAATGTAGAGTAATAATATTTTCTTACTTTAGCACATTTAGAATTGGTAGTTATGATATTTTGGTTAAAACAAAGGATAAGCTAAGACCAATTATATAAAGTGTTTTCTTGTTGAGAATCCACTCTGACTTTGGAATATTTATTTTTTGCTCATCAAGGAATACTCTTTGAGAAAGAAACTTGTATGTCAAGAAGTCAGTAGGAGTTTTAATGATCTTGAGTGTTTCAAGGATTAATCAAGAATAAACCTTTTAGTTATCACTATCACGCGACTTGAGATTGATAAACTATCGTGTTAATTTGATAGACTCTTGTTTCTGTCCACCTTCATGTCGTGTTTGTAATGCTTATGAGTTCTGTGGTTCTCATTTGACTGCAAAAGGTAGAGCACGTTGATCAATGATAGTACATTGGTCAATATGGGTGAGCTTCTTAACAAAACGAAAGCACGGGTAAGCCCTTGTGCTACTAGATGACAAGAAATTAAGAATAAGCAGAGTTCAGTCCATGAAAGCTAAATAAGAATTTGAATTTTTCATAAACCTTATCTTATGATTGTAGGTTGTAAATGACAGATTCACATGGATGGGAACACATACACCATAAAATCTAAGTGGCAAAAGGTTTTGCTCTAATTCATGAAAATGATTATGAAAAAAATAGTTTTGCTAAAATATTTTAAAGATTTGATAAATATAATTATGGTTAGTGTTTGTGTTAATCTCATTCTCAAATTCGTAATATGATTACGGCGTCCCTTTTCATAGTTCGAACTGTGAGAAACGGCGAGAAATAGTTTGAATGATTCAGGACTTATAGCTATAAGTTCTGAAAGGGTTTAAACACACATATACTATCTAATGAAGGTGTATAAGCTTGAGAAGTCTGATTGAAGGCTTATCGAAGCACTACGTATCAGAAATCTGAACTTTAGTAAGAAATTCAAGAGCATTGATTTATGGAAGTCCAGTTGATTTCTGGGTACATGTCAAAGCTATCAGGAGCATAATTGTTATGTAGATGGAAGCATAATTGTTATGCTAGTGGAAGCATAATTGTTATCCTAAGTGTTACAAGTTAGCAATATTATTTATAGGAAACAAAGTTTACAAATTTGCAAGTCGCAAAGTTTGGGAATTGTTTATGTATAATAAGATTTGGGGGAGAGGGCATTCATACTTCTTTTCAAATCTAAAAGTTTAGATTGAAGGATTTAATGGGACTTAGTCTTGGATATATATATATATATATATATATATATATATATATATATATATATATATATATATATATATATATATGAATGTCCTGTTGAAATGCTTCAACATAGGAAACTCAATATATGGAAATATTATAGCAAGAGACTGATCAGATATCATGCCTTTATGTAAGACATTATGTATAAAATCTCATATGCTTCGGATATAAGACTGATTACATATGCTATAATATTCTCTTGTTCTGATTTTTCCAAATTCCTAGGGCATTAAAAGGGAAAAAGAGTAGAACTGGATGTGACTAAAGTTGTTAAACAACTATCAGGAACATTCTGAGGTTATACCAAAAGATTGATTTCTTGTGGACAACTAAAAGTATAGTAGTAGTTGGACGGGCCATGGTGACATAATAT
Organism: Lactuca sativa; assembly: GCF_002870075.4. Classification (NCBI taxonomy): domain Eukaryota; kingdom Viridiplantae; phylum Streptophyta; class Magnoliopsida; order Asterales; family Asteraceae; genus Lactuca; species Lactuca sativa. The sequence continues at coordinate 10,777,580 of NC_056631.2, forward strand.
TGAGTGGTGGTGATTCTTATTCAGAATTGATGGTCATATGGGAATATGGATATGTTTCCATAGTAGGAGTTGGTTATTGAAATCTACATGTGAGTTAGGAACTATAATGCAAAGGAAGGTGTTCAAGGTGAGTATCTTGAATTTGAGACTTCGTTACCATGGAATTGTTTTAAGTAACAAAGTTTCAATGGAACATTTTGTAATATTGTTGACAAAGTCCGTGTGACTTTGAATCCCCGATGTCACGAAAAGATATTGCATGTAAGGTTGAACACTAACACATTTAGTAGTAACAAGAATTTGAAATTGTGAAATGAGCATCTTTGGAATAGTATCCAATCAATCTGTTCACGAAGGAAGGACCATAGAGAGACATGGTATACATGTTTATAACATGGCATGACTGATGTTTAATTTAAGTGTTTAGTTGATTAATCGAAATATTATACAATGAATAAATTCTAATTAATATGGTGATTAAATAATAAGAGTTTTATTTATATTCATTAGTTTTGAGACCATGGTTAATTAGGTTATTAGTGTGTTTCACTTTGCATGTTTTTACTTCCCGGATAATTGGATTATTCAAACATCCATGGTCGATCGTACTTTTGGGAGTAAGTAGCGAACTAAGACTGTCATGAATTGAATTGTAGATTGTCTATGGGGATTAGACATTGTAATGGTTTTGCTGCAATGCTCATGAGTACTTAGAAAAATAGGGATTTTGAGTATTGGATAAACCCACGCTCAGATAATTACTTCATGGATTTTATCTCGAGTAATTTTGAGACGATAATATCTTATATTCTTAAAACGGAGATATATGAGTTGCTGTTTACAAGTCAGTTGTGCATTGATAATACGTAAACGCATCAGTAACTTGATGTTATAAAACGTATTGTTGTGCATGATTTGATGAGTGGATAGTGCAAGTATATAAGTCAAATTTTATCCGTTCCTTTTTCCCATAACGGGAAAAGCGATATCTGTGGGCCCCTTGATGATTTGATGTCGACATCCAAGCGCTTGACCAAGCCTGAACTGAATTGATGTGTTCAATTGGTAGTCTGAATCAATCGTCATAAATCAGAAATCAGGAAACAAATCTTGGACAATGAGATTGATTATAATCCATGTCTAATGTCCTTACGATATCTTGTAGAACGGAGGAATATTTGATCACTTATCTTAGGACATGTTAACTGACTGGGTCAGAGTTCGACAACGGCTTTTGTAAGCTACAATTTGCTGATCAGTTTGGAAGTTATACTGGCAGTTATAGTTATTAGACTTATCCAAGTGGAAAACTGTTAGATTAGGTGTCTAGGCCTATAACTATAATTGATATAAACTTGAATTGATAGTAGCACGGTCCTTTTGGGTTGCCCTCAAACCTAGCAATTAGCTTTTAGAGAGAGAGAGAGAGAAAGACAAATTTATTGATTTATTACTTGCTTAATAAATTAATTAGAAAGCAAATAAATGATTTGTTAATATACTATAAGAATAATGTATTATTTAGAATTATTATTATTTAATTAAAAATTAATCAGAAATTAATTGAAATTAATTATGGGATTAATTGAATTAATTAAAAGTGCAAGGACCTAAGCTGTAATTATTCATTAGTTGAACTAAGGATTCCAGAACCTTCCCCAAAGATGGTAGACGGTTTTGGAGGGTATTTTTACGATTTCTAGAATATCCTTAAAGATAATTAGGGAATTGGATAATTACCTAATTTGAACTATTAATATAATATTCAAATTAGGGTTTCCTACTACAACTATAAATAAGGTCCTAAGCCTCATAATTTTGGCTATGCTATTCCTTATAGGGTTAGGCCGAAATTTTACCTCTCTCCGCTCTCTCTTGAAGCTCCTTTGTCGCTAAGGTTTGGGTGTGAACCATTAGAGGCGCAACACTTGTGGCGCTTGCTTCCAAGAGGCTTTCAAGAAGGAATTTAAGATTGTTTACAATAACAATCTCCAAGGTAAGATGCTTATTCTTATGATTTAGTTTTCACAGGAAAAGTTTTGTAAATTAGCCATTCATAGTATGTTGCCTATACGTGAAGGATATAAATCTTATTAGGTTGCATATGCCTTAATCATTAGAATTTTTTTTAATGTTCTCCGCTTAGTGCATTGTGTTATAACCTCCATAACCCATCATTTGTATTCATGAAGTAGTTAACTGACATTATTGGGAGTTCTTCAGCAGCTAATGGCAGGGTGAGGTCGGGAACCTAGGAAAGCCTAGGGAGTGCTTCAATGGGTTTAGTTGTGTTGTTTAGCGATGTGTTGGAGTATCAATTTGAGGATGTGACTTAGAGGATTTGGGATGATTCTTGATGAAAGTATGGATAGGCGTGGAAGGTAGTATTGGGCCTATACTGCTAAAAGCACAAGATCCATACTCGAATCGGGGAGAGTTTCGGAGAATCTAGGAAGTTGGTGGGATGAGGATTCTTGGGTATGTTATGATCATTTGCATGTTGTTTTTCAGTATGGTGATGAGCACCAAGGAAGGAGGTTCAGGTTCTGGTTCCGGATTAGGTGCAGGTATTGCGCCGCTTAGCGAGCAGACGCGGGAGTAAATCTCGTCGGAGATTACCCACAGTATTGTGGAGCACACTCCTGTGATCTTTAGTACGGTCAAGGAGGGGATTTTGGAGTTTTTGGATGAGCATATGGGCGCGTTCCGTGATGAGGTTTTGGCGATTGTTGGAGCTCGCACTCTTTCCTTTAGTGAGTTTTGTGCTTATGGAGCTCCCAAGTTCTTTGGGAAGAAGGACCCCATTTCTAGTAGGAGGTGGTTAGCGGATATGGCTAACGCTTTTTGGATGATTTTTTTCCCTCAGGGGTCGAAGGTTAGATTTGCTTCAAATCTTCTGAAAGACAGAGCTCGAGATTGGTGGGAGGAGGTAAACTTCACTTTGTGAGGCGAAGCCTTGGAGACAATGACTTGGGATGAGTTTGTGACCCAATATAGGGTTGAGTTCATGCCAACTATTGAGGTACAACAGTTGGAAAGGGAGTTTTAGGACTTTTTTCAGACTACAAAGACTATGGCCGAGATCACTGCCAAATTTTGGGAGAGGGCTTTATGGTTCCGCGGTATGCCACAGATGAGGAAATGAAGAAAGTAAGGTGTCATGATATGCTGAGGGATGACATCAGGGAGTTCGTGAGTATTTCAGGGTGCACGATACTTAATGATATGATTGCTAGAGCCCAAGAGTGGGAGATTAATTTGGAGCACCTGGGGAAGAGGGAGCCAGAGCATGTGCAAGCAATTGAGGGTCTTGCGAAGAGACCCAAGACTTCAGATCAGCGATTTAGGGGTCAACAAGGACAGGGTCAGTGCAACACGTACGGGAAGTAGCACTATGGGGTTTGTCATTCTAGGGGAATGAGATGCTTCAAGTGTTGAAGGGTTGGTCATGTCAGTCGGGATTGTCCTCAAGGACAAGCCCGTTATGTTTTCACCGAAATCAAGTGGGCCACAAGAAGGCCAACTGTCCGATGTTGAGGGGTGGAGCAGTGAGTGAACCTGCTTTGGTTACTTTGAGGATCACTAATGGTCATGAAGGTAGGGTAGGAGCCCTAGCAGAGAAGAGTTGAACATTGTAGTGTCAGTCAGGGGAGACCAGGGTTCCATCAGGTGCTATTGTGGGTATGTTATCTTTTGCTTTCTTCTTGGTTATTATCAATATTTATATTACTTAGGAATTTTGTACTGGTTTGGGTAAGCATTATCTCTGTTTTGGTTCTCTGTTATTGTCTGGTTTATATCATCAAGAATTGTTTATATGCCATTTTTGCATGCCATGAATCATTAGTGGGTCGTATCTTGCTGAGCGGGTTTCAGTTTGTTCGGTTGTGTTCTAGTTCTTTGATGGGTCAATTCAGGGGTATCGATTGGAAGGTCTATAGTCGAACTAGCGGGTTAGTTCTCCTATAAAGTCAGAGTTCTCTTGTGTTAGCATTTGATCTGGTGGGATCGACAATCGTCTATGGAAGAACCTTCGAGTTCAGTCACTATCGTTGTTAGGGAAGGAGTGGTAGGAAGATGATGGTGGTGGCAGTCACATGAGTTTGGTTGGTTACCGGAAGTGCCAGGGGAATTTATTTATCACAAGGGTTATGGTCTTTGTCACGACATAAAGGACTTAAGAATTTGGGTGTTGAATCGTGGGAAACGATTGGGGTTGTCGGACTTGCTGAGATTTCGGGAAGTAATCATCTGAATTTCAAGAGTTGTGCGGTCATTGGGATTGGCTAGTGATGGAACACTAGTATTGGTAAGCGCATGTAGTCGACGGTTCAAATTATAAGGAAGTAAGATGGGCTGGGAATCCATCAAATTTTGTGGGATGGGAGAGCTTTGACGAATCCAAGTGGGGAGAATCGTTCAGATTTTTGGAAGTTGAATCAGGCATGAAACTAGGATGAGTTTCACATCCCAATCAGGAGGGAAGACGACTCAAGTGGCCGTATGGATTGAAGATTGTGTAAGTCGAGAGTTCAGGAAAATTCAAACAGTTGGTTGGCGTCTTCTTTGTGTTGTATAACATGCATATTAATGGATTCAGGTTGAGGGTTGTGTTAAATCGTCTCTTCCCGTTCTTGTCTGATTAAGGCTTTGGGGTTCGAAGCATGACCCGAACACCTGATTAGGGTATATTCTATTGCGTGTTCGACTAAGGATGAGTATAGATAGATTGGCAGATGATATATGAGTGTTGTCAGACTGGGGAGTGGCCGTAGCATTTACTAGATTAACAGGTGGTATAGGAGTGTTGTAAGACTGTGGGTGACCTATAGCATTCACCGGTTTTTGAGTAGATGTGAGAGCATGGAAAATCTATGATTTGGATTGTAGAATTCTTCAGATAGGATTTAGACCAGGGTAGGTCAGTTTGTGAGAATGTAGGAAGGCCACAACATTCATGGAATTAAGGAAGTGGTGGGTCGTATGAGGCCGGTTTTGATATAAGACTACAGTTTGTCATGTAGCATTCACTTTTAGCATTAGATTTGGTGGCATCAGGTTCGATGCTTGGTTATGATCGGTTGGATCAGAAAGGTTGTTGGAGCCATCGTGGTGAGATAGTTAGGTTAATTATTGTCAGATGAGGCCTTCGTTTGGAAGTCGCTTGGTGTAACTGTGTAAGACTATTTGTCTCAACAACCGGGTGGAAATCTAGTGAATAGGTTGTTTTACAGGTAAGTTGGGACCAGGGAAGTCTCGGTTGCTTTTGGAAAGCAGCTAAGGGGGCATCAAGATGAGCTGGATGGTATCAGGGATTTGGGACACGTGTGTGGAGTCGCTAGTTATTCGGTGAATATGCTAAGTCACTTGCAGCTTGGATTAAATAATTTCAGAGTAATTGATTCGACCTTGCTGCACAACTCTCCTTTGAGTCTAACTGTTGCAGGGACGTGTCTTCTACTCGAAGGATTATCTAAGCCCTCGTAAAAGTGTTATGCAACAATGAATGGATAGTGATTTTGTTCCCAGTAGAAGCAACGAGATAATCAAGGATTGGGAGTGTTTTGTTTAGTTTGGAATTCAAAGTGGATTTGACTTGGTAGTGGTTCAGTATGGGCGGTCTGTCGGGGAGTCAAACCAATTTGGGATTTCAGATTTTGGGTAAGGTATAAGTGGTTTTCTACAGGGGCTTAATTTAGGTTGAGAAATGATTCATTCATCATCAGGTTTGGAGAGCCCTGGTAGGGTTGGGGTCGGTTGCCTTTGGGAAGGCTGTTGTATGCTCGAGGTTGTGGTTGTGTTGCTCAGGTTGTCTGGCGTGTCTGAGATAGTAAGGAATGATTTCGAGGACGAAATCTAATTTATGTGGGGGAGAGTTGTAACGCTTGGTTCTTTGTACATTTCGGTTCAAACCCTTTGGGGGTGTATTGTTTGCAGAATTGGTCCCTTGGGGGCTGAATTGCCAACTTTGGGAAAGTTTGAGTACGTTAGGTGTACGATGGGTGTACGTGAGAAGATTAGAAACCCTAATTTTAGTGCTTTTACCCTATACAAAGCATAAGATAGCCTCTTTGGGCCTTGTTTAACCAGCCTACATACCTTTGAAAACCCTAATTCGATCCTTAGCCTTTGTGTGGTGCTTTTGAGCTCTTTTGAAGCTTTTGTGGGGGAGTTTGTGCATCTTGAGGGGGAAGAAAAGGCTTGAAGACTCGTTCTTTGGAGGAGGGCCTTGAGATCCAGATTTAACACCTTCATTTCGTGGATTTTGAGGTATAAAGTTCAACGCTTGTCATCTTATTTTATAGATCTACTCCTTGGATTGTTTTTGGTCATTTTGGTCCCTTTGGTTGGTGATTGTGAGTTAAGGTCGTTTTTGGAGCTTATCCTTGTAGATCTGGACACATTAAGGGTTTCTTAAGCATAAAGGTGCAAACTTTATGGTGGTTTTGGTCTCATGCATGTGTTAAGTCATTTATTAAGATCTTTTGAGTTCTAGAGCCCCATTAAACCATGCATGTACATAAAGTTGGCAACTTTACGTGATGAACCACCTTGAGGAAGTTAGATCTGAGTTTGGGTTGAAGTCTTAATCAATTGAGAGTTAAAATTGGAAAGTTAGCCAATTTGGTGAGTACGTATGGAGTACAAACATGTACACTACGCGTACAAGCCCTTTAGCGAGTACGCTGAGCGTATGAGCTGAGTATGCCCCGCGTACTCAGTAGATTGGGCTTCAGTCTTTTGGGCTCTCGGTTTTGGGCCATGTTGGACTTTGGTTGTCTTGGGCCTTGTTGGGCCATCATAATTTTATTGTTGGGCTGTTGATATTTTTTGGCTTCTCTTGGTTGAAGGCTCATGAAAGGGATTGGGCCCAATTCGGAAAATTGGGCCACATTTAGGCTTTAAGTGATTATTTTGGAGTTTGGGCTTTTGGGGCAATTAGTTTGGGCCTTGGCCTTGGGATAAGTTGGGGAAAGGATAAAAAGGTCTTTTACCCTAATTTGGACTATTAGTGTGAGTTAGGATCTAATTATTGATTGGATGTTATTTTGTGATTGATAGCGCAAGAATTTTAGCGGATCTGCAGTCAAAGATTTGTTTGTGGGTTTTAGAAGTTTGAGGTGAGTCTCCTCATTGTACTTTGGGTCTAAGGCACAAATTTCGGCCCATTGACTTATGTATTATTGGAAGACCAAGGAGTGATCCTTGGCATTTTATGTAAGACCCGGAGGTGGCTCTTGGCAAATTTTTATGCAAGACCAGGGTTCGAACCCTAACAATTAAGTAGATTGTTAGTTGTATATTGTATGTTTGTTGTCTTTATGATGCTTGCATGGAAGACCAGGAGGCGGGTCTTGGCACTTGTCTGTAAGACCTAGGGTATTGGCCCCTGGCGTGGCAAGGAAAGACCATGATACGACTAGTGGCATACTGACAAGACCATGATATGGCTCATGGCATAATGGCAAGACTATGGCTAACATATAACATTCTCTATTGTATGTATGGTAGGTGGTATTTTGGGGAACTCACTAGGATTTGTGTTTACGATTTATTGTTTATGGTTTTAGGTGCTTCCGGTTCAAAAGGGAAGGACCCAGCTTGATCGCAACACATACACACATGTTTCCACATCATGATGATTTTTAGATTGTACTCTGATAACTGTTTTTATAAAGCATTTTTGAATGTTTAGAAAAGGAATTTTGATTTTTGACTTAAAGATAATTAACGTTTTAGTTGAATTAGAAATGAAACTTTTACCTCGTAATTTCGGGCCGTTACTTTCATTTTTTTTTCTCTCTTTTTGTTTCTATTTCTCTCAATATTCATTCTCTTTCACTTCTTTATTTTATTTTTTTTATTTTATTCTATAACTTTTATTTTTTTATATACTATTTGTTTGCTTATTCTACTAACTTATCAAAATTGAATATATATACTTTATTTTATTTTATATAACGAAGATATCAAATAGTTAAATAAAATTTAGTATAACTATGTTTATTAAATATGTCCATTTATTTAGTGCTATTTTATTTTATATGAAAATATATGTTAGATTGTTAGTTAATTTCATCATTATAATTGGTTACAATAAATACATTTAATTTTTTCACAAAACAATCTCACTATGATCAAAATAATAAGTTTGTTAATTTTGTGGTTAGTTCGATATTTATAGAGTTATTTTTTGAAGTTTTAATTTTGGCCCCCTATCAATATTTTTTTTGGAAACGTCAAATATATTAAAAAAAAGACAAGCACTCGCAGGTAAGAAGCTAAAGCGAGACAAGAATACAAATACAATGAGAAAAGTAACGATATTAAGTATTTGACAAAGGAACATAACTACAAAAAAAGTGAGAGAAATGTAAAATACACAAATTGGTCCACGCTCCACGCTCCACAATTGTTTTAATACTTATACTAGACATAGAATGAGCCGATGAGGAAATAATGTTGTCCGCCGTGTCGGTGGTGCGACAATTTTCTTAAAAATTTGTTATTTTTGGCTCCTACCAATAAGGCCCGTGTAAAACACATGTTAACATTGGGACTTGTATTGTTGTATAACTAAGGGTGTGTTTGATAGATGTCTGACTGGGTCGAGTCAGCGAATTGGGGTCGAGTCAGCGAATTGGGCTGACTCGGTCAGACCTAAAGTGTTTGATTTGTGCTTTCTCGGTAAGATTGGCTGGCCCAAGTTTTTTTCTCGCTCAGTTGCTTACCCATCGCTGATTGGAAATTAGACAATCCTACCCCTCCCTCTTTATTCTTTCTTCCATCGTTCGTTCCCTTCCCAGTTAGAAAAGCACAACCGTTATACCCAAACAAAGGTTGCCTCATTGATAGCTTCACATCGAACGCCAAAAAAAGGTCGAAGTTCGGACCTTCGCTATCTCACTGGTCGGACCTCCTGTGACAACCCGAAATTTATATTATGTACAACATGTCAATTCAATAGAAGTCAAAACAGTTTCTGGAAACTTTCAAGCTTTTTGGAATAAGTTTGAGTATTTTAGGATTAACCACTTAGGAGATATCAGGAGAGAGGATGCCCTAGGGTTTATTGTGCAACAATAAAGTCCCGACACATCAAAAGTTTAGAGTTTACGGCCTAAACAAGGAGTTTACGGCCGTAAACCCTAAAGGAAAGAGGTATAAAGGTGACACTTAGTTATTTTTACCATTTTTCCAACTTTCAAGAACAAAAACTCAAACTCTCTCAAGTATCATCCAAAGAATTCTTCAAGATCTTCATCTAGTAAGTGTTTCCAGCCCTTTTAAGTTAGTATATCACTTAACCTAGTGATTTAACACACTTCTATCCATGAAATCTTTCCAAAAGGTTGATTCTTCAAGTTTCACCAAGAACACCAAGAACACACTAGTGTTCCTGGACTTTTGGACCTTTTTCAAGCTTCTATATTGTAAGTACTTCTATCCTAGAGTATGTTAAGGCTTGATACACTTCTTTACATCAAGAAAACACCATTGAAACCCAAGATCAAAGGTGTTTACGGTCCAAGAACACCTTGGAGCGTAAACCCTAATTTAGGGGCCAAAGTGACCCTAGTCCCTTCACAAGCTTTGGAAACTAGTCTAGACTCATTCCTTTATATGTTTAGGACTTGAAAACATCAAAATACCATAATCCATAAGGGTTTACGGTAGTAAACCCAAAAGGAAATGGTCTTAGGGCCGAAAACTCCTCAAAGGAGGGAAATGGTGCCCTAATCTCTTCCGAGGGCTTAACCATCAAGTAGAAATGCTTATAGGGACTTATAAGCCTTCAAAACAACTCATGGTCAAGAAAGCATGAGTTTACGGCCGTAAACTCATGGGTTTACGACCGTAAACTCAATGAGTTATGGTCAATAAATCATAAACTCATGTAAGGGGTTCTCTTGAACCCTAAACTCAATGGCTTTGTCCTACAACACTTAGATGCACTACTTAGCACTTATAACACTTATATAAAGTGTTTTACATGTCCTAGGGTGACTTAACTTTGTTAATTAGTTGTTTAAAGACTAATTAGATACATATATGTGTCATTATATGTAACTAGGATCCTTGTGTGTGCTCAAGTCTTCACTTGACACCTAGCAATCATGTTTCATCAGTTCATCCATACCACTCACTACAGGTGAGTTCATACCCCTTAATTAACCTTTTAAATGTTTTTAAATTCTTTAATGGGGGGGGGAATACAAGTAGAAAACAACATGTTATAGAATCAATCACATGTGATTTATAACTGGGTTTTCAATCAACTGATTTCACATAATTCAAAATGTGATAAAAACAATGGTTTTGACTGTTATACTTTGTTATCAAATGATTTACTTCTGAAATGTTTTAAGAAATGACATCAAGTCATTATTGCTTATTGTTCAAAACTCTTAAATGTTTACAAAACCTCTTTCAACTCATTATTAAACACCATATTTATACGCTTATCTTTCTTAAATATATGTATTAATATGAGAGCTTACATTCTCCATTCAGTTACAACACTCTTGGTTAGCAAGGGTGTATAAACCTACTTGAACACCCAACTTACATTCCAGTAAACTATTATATGAATAGTTTAGAGGATACAAAACATTATTCCTATTTCAAGGAATTACACCAGAGTCAGTTCATTCATGAGTCTATACTAAATGCTATATGAATAGATACTTTTACATGAATACCTTTACATGGATACTGTTACATAGATACTATATGATAAGATACTATTACATATTATATGAGTAGATACTATTATATATATTTTACGGGACTAACCATTCCTACACCCAGCTGTTAGCAACAGAGGAAAATGCACATCTACGGATGTCTACAGTTATACTATTCGGTAATTTCTATGCCGTGTTTATCCTAGTACCAAAGGACAATACTTAAGTTATTAGGTCATTACTTTCATTTTGTGATACATTCACATAATCGACGAGGTAGACTAATACTTATATGATTTCCCTTTTACTTTTATTTTGTGATACATTCACATAAACGATGAGGTAGACTATATATTTATAATAATAGTCACACATGGGGAAAAACATTCATTTACACAGAAATGCAAGCTTCAAAACATTATGGTATTGGTAGAAGACTACCTTTTATACTAGTAAGAAATATGAGATTTTATAGGGTTTTCACACTTATATCAAATGTTTCATCAACAATTGCATGTCTTTCATAACAGCTTTCCAAAAGAACGACACTAAAATACTTATGAATTCACCAATTTTATGTTGATCTACACTTTCAAAATAACTTGTATTCTCAGGTCACCAGTAGACAGGTACGATGACCAGGTTTTGAGAAGACGGAGCACAGACAAGACTCGTCTTTTATTTTGATTACATATTTTGGTGTTTTATAACTATGAACGAACACACATGTATTAAAACTTTACTTTTAATGCAATGGATGATGTTGTTGTTTGTTTATTACTTTGCATTGTTATGATACTTCACATGACGTCCTCCACCCCTGAACGTTTCCGTAGTTCTTGGTTTTGGGGTGTGACACCTCCGCCAAACAAATTTCTCTTCCATCGGTCGACGCCGTCTCGGTGCCATCTCTCCGGACATAAATTCATCAAACATGTAAGTTATTCTTCTACTTTTCTGTTAATAATTTTTAAAATCAGATACCATTTATGCTTTGATGTTATGAAATTTGAAGTTCTTTTTTTTTTTTCTTTTTATAGTTCTTTGTGTATAAGAACTGAAATTTAAAGTTCTTTGTTCTAATATTATGAATTCTGAAATTGAATGTGAATTGAAAGTTGTTTTTTTTGTTATTTTTTTTATAGTTCTTTGTGTATAACAACTAAAATTTGAAGTTCTTTGTGTACAAGATATGAAATTTGAAGTTCTTTTTGTTTATAAGCTATAAAATTAGAAATTATGTTTGTTATATTATGAAATCAAAATCAAAATATTATGAAATTGTTAGGTATATGTTGATACCGTTGACCTTAATTGTTAGCTTATTATTTTTTATGAATTGAAAGCAATTTCGGCGTTGATCTTCATCTTGATATAAGTTATGATAAACTAGTTTAAATATTTACGTTTTAGGATCTTGGTTTATGCCTTTGTCATGATTTGAATTACTTGAATACTGATGTTTTATGAAATTTGAAATTGTTTGTGTATAAGTTATCAAATCATAATTTTTTTTTACTTTAATTGTGCTATTATTATTTAGGATGATGTTGACTTCATTGGTTCAAAATTGTTTTATGTTTAAAATTGTTCTTGATCTTTATAAAAGCTATGATAAATTACTTTAAATATTAATTTTTTTAGGATGTTGGTTTGGAACGAGAGTGATGACAAAACGTTTCTTGATGCATGTATCCATGAACTAACCACTAATGGTCATGAGAGTTCTGGGCTTAAAGCAAGTTCATTGAAGACAATACGCGAAAAGTTGATAAACGAACACGGTAAAGAGGTTGATCAGAAGCAAATAAGAAACCACTTTGACTACTACAAATCAAAATATGTTACTTGGGTGAAGCTGAAAAACAAAACTGACAATATATACAATCCTATAAAAAATAAATTTAATTTGACCGATGAACAATGGAAGGAAGAGGTACCAGTATGATAATTTTTATAACAAATACTAATATTTATAAAAATTGTAAACAGTTGAACAAGTTCTTGTTGTATTTGAAAACTAAACCTCTGTTGTTCCCTGATCTTTGCATCCAACTATTTGAAGGCTTGACATCAACCGACTTTCAAAGTTGGGGGACATCTTCTACACTCCCTCGTCCTGTAGAAGAGTTTAGTGCCCATGATTTTGATGATGATGTTCCAACGGAAACCTCAACACAACACATAGGTGCAAGTGAAGAATCTTTCGGGCGTTCAAAAAATAAGGAAGTTGGTGGAAACAAAATAGTTGGTGGAAAAAAAAGATGCAAGGGCATTAGAAGTTGAGTAGGAGATTGTCAAGCTTTCAAGGTCGTTAGTGGAAAAAAAAATGAAAGAATTGAAAAAAGTGAAATGGACAATGATGTTAATGTGTGTATGGAGAAGTTGAACAAAATGGAACGGGGAGAAGAAGATGAAAGGCACAAGACCGCTCTTTTGCTAAATGGTGAAAGTGCCGATGTTAAGAAAGTTTGGTTACGACTTTTGCATACTAGTTGTAAGTCGTGGGTGATGCGTGCGGGTAGGAAGTATGGTTACCTTTGACGATGTTTACTAGTTTTTTGTTGCATGACTTTTTGTTATTTGCATGACTTTTGGATGCTATGTTTGATGACTTTTTTGGATGTTAATTTGGATAATGTTTACTAGTTTTTTATTATATGAATTTTGTTACTTTGGATGATATGTTATTGGATACTGAATATGACTTTTTGTTATATGGCTTTTGTTACTTTGGATGATGTTTACTTGTTTTTTTGGTGCATGAATTTTTTTAACTTTAACATGTTACTTAATTGTTTGTAACAAGTCAAATATGGTTTTCGATGGTGAATTTGTAGCTTTCCTTTTACTTGTGTTTTATTGGTTGAGGTCAAACCAACGCAGGCTAATCAGAATTCATAGAATTAGAGATAACAATTTAAGTGGGTATGCGTATACGCAAGATTTGATATACGGAGACCCTACACAATGTTACGATCTGATGCATCTTACATAAGAGGCATTTGCATTATTATGCAGCATTTTACCCAAAAAATTGGTTGCAAACTAGTAGGACAATAAGCATTGAAGAGAAGATAGTTATGTTCTTACATGTTATAGGACATAATGAATGTTTTTGCACGATTAAGGGAAGATTTCATCACTCCACACAAACGATTCATCAATGTTTTCATGAGGTCCTAACTGCAATGATGTGTTTTGCAAAAGAAATTATAGTACCAACAACTCCTAATCCAACAAGACATAACTCGGGACGACATAGACGGTTAAAATAGATTTTTTCCGGAGCAATAGGTGCATTAGATGGAACTCTTGTACATGTGGTTGTACCCATTGATCAACAAACTCGTTATATGAGAAGAGGAAAAGGAGAATGTTTTCAAAATGTAATAGGAATTTATATTTTGATATGATATTCAGCTTTGTTTGGGCTGGATGGGAGGGTATAGCACATGATTCAAGAGTTTTGAAAGAAGTTGCATTCAATTCGACTTCTGGATTTCCATTTCCTCCACCGGGTTTGTAATATTTATATAACATTTATTATCTATCTTCTTTATATAATATGTGTCACACTCATTTGCAGATAAATATTACCTTTGTGATGCCGCATATATAAACACCTGTGGGTTTATGGCTCCATACCGCAATATTAGATATTAGTCAGCCGATTTTCGAAGAGGCAGATCTTTAACTAGAGAAGAAAGGTTCAATTATGCTCACACACAACTTAGAAATGTTATTGAGCGTGCTTATGGTGTATTGAAGGCGAGATTCCCAATCTTAAAACAAATGGCTCCTTATCCTTTTACAGTGTAAAGAGATATAGTCATTGCTTGTGTCGCGGTCCATAATTTTATAAGGAAATATAATATAGAAGATGACATGTTTATAAATTTTGAGGAGAACACTATGGTTACCCCTGACGTCCAAGGCGAGGGAATTGATATAAAATATACAACACATAAAATGGGGTCCAGTCGTCCAGATGCCATTCAATATATGCGTGTTTTGTGTGATCAGATTGCAAATCAATTACTTTCACCTACTTTACATTAAATTATTATATTACTTTAAATTTCATTATGTTTTTATTTGTATATTAAATGATTTATGTTTAATTTACATTTTGTATGATAATTTTTATTTGGATTTTTAAATAACTTGTGTGTAATTTATATTTTGTATGACAATATGTATGTTTTTATAATTATTCAGCAACTTCATCCATCGCTATATATAGCAACAAGGTAAATTGGTTATTTTTCATCAGTCAGCACATTCAGTCAGATGTACAATCAAACAACATGATTTCTTATTCTGTCAGGATTTCTTATCCAGACAGACATTTTCCAAATCAACATCTATCAAACGGTGCCTAATTTTGTTACATATGAAATACACGGTATACACCAAATTACCAAATTAGTGCAAGAATGAGTTTTTGACCATGCAAGTGTTTTTGAAAAACTTATTTACCATATAGGTATACTTTTAAATAGGGATGAGCAACGGGCCGAACCCGGACCGGACCGGTCCGAAGACCGAAAACCCAAAGACCGAAAATCGTGAATTACCTTACCCGAAAACCGGACCGTTTTTTAGTGTACCGGGTCCGGGTTTGGTCCGGTCCGGTTCCGGGTACTAAACCGGGTTTCGGGTTTTGGACCGAATTAGACTTTAGTAGTATTGTTTTCGGTTTCGGTCCAACCCTGTACCAAACTAGGTTTCATATATTTGTTGTTTACGGTTTCAGGTTTTATTTGTCATGTCACTCTCTAGCATAGTATTTCAAATTATAATCTTATTTTGTAACATCCATCATTCATATCTTTGTTGTTTGCACAATTCAACTAAAAAAATACATAAAAGATGATGAATACAATGGTACGATGCGAGACTCTAATTAGAATACGTGCAAATGAGGTGTATGCAAACAAATAAAAACGTTAGTAAAAAGTCACACTATTTTATTAAAAAAAACCTACACTATTTATATATAAAAAATTTGCACTTAACATCACTATTTTTATATAAAAAACTGCACTATTTTTATAAAAAAAAAAATTACACTTAACAACATTGTTTTTATTAAAAAATATTGCATTATTTAAAACAACTGCACTATTTTTATTAAAAAAAATGTAGTAGGAAGTAACTTTTGGTTTTTCGAGAAAAAAAATCGACAACATAATACGATCAAGAGAAGAGGTCGAAAAAAAAAATTGACACTATAATGTGAATCACAAGAGAGGCCGAATCAATTCAATTAGACAACATTTTTTTTATTTTGGTAATTCTTGCTTACGGTTTGTCGATAAAAAAAAAGAAAATAATTTTTGGTTTTCCGGTCCGGTCCGGATTAAATCCTTTAATTCGGGTACGGTCCGGTCCAAACCCGAAACCCGATTATTGATAAAAATCAAACCCGAAAACCGGCCCATTAATATGATAATCCGGTTCTGTCCGGGTCCGGTCCCGGTTTTTTTCCGGTCCGGTCCGGTCCCACGGGTCGTATGCTCATCCCTACTTTTAAACATATTTAACATATAGGGTTATTTAATATTTTATATTATTTTTTTATAACATGTGATGCTTTTTCCTTCTTTCATACGAGCATAGACCACAACATAAAGTTTTATTTGCACTTTAAAGTCTAAACTTTCAATATAACAAATTCTTTATTTATTTAATATAATAATTTTTTTAGCTTTTCTTTGCTTTTACTGTTTATTATTTGTTTTTTACAAGCATCATTATATTTGACAAATCTTCTTATAAAAACCAAGAAATTACTTTTAAAATTTAAACCAACCAACAATTTTTTAAATTTAAACCAACAAACATCATCTCAAACAAAAAAAATTCATAAGTAAAATATTTTAAATACAAACCCAACAATTGTTTGTTACAAAAGACAAAAGAAAATAAAAAACATTCCAAATAACTTTGATTCGATAACCACTATCTGCATATATATATATATATATATATATATATATATATATATATATATATATATATATATATATATATATATATATATATATATATATATATATATAAAAGGTAGTACGAATGAACCAAAAAAAATATTGAATGTCTTAATTTACCTTGATTTAGATGGACATTTTTTTCGATTGTGACCACTTTGCTTACAAATTCCACAATGGTTTGCTTTTCTTCCTTCTTTAATGTTCATTTTATTGCGAAGCCTTGTTGAACGGGGACGACCTTTTTTATTCCGTAAGAGCTCTAAATTTGGAAGCAATTCTTTAAACATTGATTGTGGCCAATACACTTCATGAGGAAGTGGGGAAAATTCAGAAGCCCAAGTATCACAATATTTTACAATGAATAACATTTATCAACATATTACCAACTATTTAAAGAAAGTGTGACACATGCATTTAATACATGAGAACAAGGATATTTAAACACTTCCTACTTACCACATGTGCAAGTTTTTTGCTCCAAATTAACTACTTGCACATATCTTCGTCTTTGAGTTATCTACTCAAATATACATTTCTCTTGTTTAAAAGATCTTAAGGAATGTGCACTTGCTTTTGACATCAAAACTACTTGTTTAGCAAGAACATGAAGGGTATATGCATCTCCATTAGCTCGTGAACTATTTCCTAAAGGGCGTCTCACCTCAAAGTAATGCACCAATCTATAAAAAGTAAGTTGAACACAAGCCGTGATTGGTAAAAAACGGGCACGGACACTATTAAAAATCTCCGACAAATTTGTTGTAAGCAACCCATATCTCCTCCCACCGTCATGTGCAACTATCAAGTGGATGACTCTCTAGTCATTGTCTAGATTGTGGATTTGGCAATTTCTGATCTTCATGGGTTGATTTTATATGACATTCGATTAAATAGATGGAGATTTTTTGGGGATGTGACTCAAGAACAAAAGATTCAATTTACAGGCTTGTTATGGATGGGGAAGATTGCTGTTATTTGCAACAACATCGATACATCCGACATGTGAGCAATTTATGCACAGTTAGATTCTTAGGGGCTGTTTCTTTTTGACTAATGGGTTAAGGTAAGGAGTTAATCTGGACAACTGTACATGGATGTTTCATTTTAACTTAATCTGGACAGAATGGCTTAATGGTTTAAGCAAAAAAAATCTGGCGTAATGCATACATACACTATTTGTTACTTTTTGCCCTTTTCTCCCTCCGCCTCCTTATGGATTCAGACTTAAGATTGAACGAGATTTGCATAACAAGTATAAAAAACACGAGAAAGCTCAGTGACCACTTTAATCGGTATTTCATAAATTGAAGACCTTCATTTAGATCCATATTGTTTTTTCCTTTTATTTAAATTTTAAGGGTTTACCTTTTTTGTAGGTTTGGACTTGTGTGTTATGCACTAACTTTAGTCTTTTAAGTTTCTTCCTGTATTTTTAAGTGATAAAATGACAAACATCTTTCTACAGTACGAGAGTTATCCATCATGACTGCAAAGTGCCACCCTGCTGCAGTGCGTTTTATACCCGATCAACCAGAAAGTGATGGTTCCATTAAAGATGCATCATCATCAGAAAAAGAACCCATTAGGTTTTGCTTCTAAGTAAACCATATAAATGGTAATGCTGTGTATATTAAAGCATTAATTATTAATTGTTGTTTTTCTTTTTTCATTGCAGATGATTGATACTAAGGGCGAATGGGGAGCTGTCATTACTTGATCTAATTGATGGTCGTGAAATGGAGCGTATAGAGTCTATAGAATTGTTTTGGGTTACTTGCAGTCGGTCAGTGGTTAAAACAAATTTGATTGAAGAAGTCTCATGGTTGGACTATGGCCATCGTGGAATGCAGGTGATAGATAGTTTTCGAATCTTACAAAATTCTATAAATTTACCACTTTGTCCTTATTGTATATAAGACATGATTTCTGGTTACAGGGTTGGTATCCATCTTCAGGTGCGGACCCCTATAAACATGAAGAATTCTGACAGGTAAGCACAGATTAATGGTTTTTTTTTTTTTTTTTTTTTTTTTTTTTTTTTTTTTTTTTTTTTTCTGACAAAATATAATCGTATTGTAAAATTGTTGTAGCTTGATCCTGAGCTTGAATTTGATCGTGAAGTGTATCCACTTGGTTTGCTTCCAAACGTGGGAATTGTAGTTGGAATTACATTTTCAGCATGCATGAGTTTCCATGTTTTGAGCCATCCCCTCAAACTCAAACTATACTACATTGCCTACTTCACCACCTTCTTCAGGTGCTTTCAAATTTCATCCTTGCTGCTATCTAATATAAAATAATAAGAAGAAGGATCAAGTGAGAACCCATTTTTTTCCCTAAGAACTGCGAGGACTAATCTGATCCATTGATTTGATCAAATCAATGGACAAAAAAAAAAAAAAATCGAAAATGGCAGTGTCAATCTTGTAATTGTCTCAAAAAATGGGTTTTCATGTAAGTTAATATCGAGGGTATTTTTGGCAAAAGATAATCCCCTAATTTACTAACCAATGCCACACGTCACATGATGGTTGGCTATTTTTTTCCAGCAAAACTTATTTGACATATACACGTGAATTTATTTTTGTTAGAAAAAACTAAATACATCAAAATTTGTACTTTTCTCCACAAACAGAGACTGATCATGACATCTTCATTTTTGTTTTCCAAAACTCGTTATTTGAATTATAATGTTAGTTGTGATTCATGATTCGAATTATTAGAATTGTAAAAATATGTCATGATTGGTCTCTAGCTTTAGAGAATAAAAAAATAGGAATTTCGGCTTATTTAGTTTTTTTAATAGAAAATAAAGTCATTTTTTTTACCCAATAAGTTTTGTTGGAAAAAAAACTCACCAATCACAAGTTGACACGTTGCATGGGAATGATTAGTTACAAAAAAAAAAAAAAAAAGTTCAATCAAAGCATATAACAACCATGCCCTTGTTGAATCAATGGTCCATATTAGTACTCTATAGTATTACTAAAATGGGTTTTCCATGGATCTTAAGCTTCTATAGTATTACTAAAATGGATCATACTACTGTAAAAATAATGGTAAAGTTCTATAAAACCGGCTTATAAATTGTTGGTCTTGTTCAGAGAGATAAAAGTGAAGAAGCTTTACAACTGGCTCGATTATCGGAGGAGAAGCCTCATTTTTCACATTGCTTAGAGTGGCTTCTTTTTACTGTTTTTGAAGCTGAAATTTCCAGGTAATTCTAACATTGTTTCTTTTCTGTTTTAAAGTATCTCACATTTTATTGAAACTTTGTTGACAGCCAAAATGCAAACAGAAATCAGTTGGTGGTTGACATTGGGCAGACTTGTTTTCTGCTGCTGGTAGATCAACAGAGTAAGTTTTTTTTTTTTTTTTTTTTTTTTTTTTTTTTTTTTTTTTTTTCCAACTTTACTTGTGGATTTATCTTTTAATTAATAGGTCAAGTTACAGGAAATAGCAATGTACTTTATTCTTTTTACCAATTTAGACAATGTACCTTATTATTTATCCACACTAGCAATATATTTACATTTACTTTTTTATAATAACAACATGCTTACATTTTTTTTTACCAATTTCTGTCTCACAATATCGAGGTACTCACGTACTTACATTTTCTTTACACATAATAGCAATGTACTTACAATTTCCTATATTGGTAGATATAGGAAATAAAGTACATTGCCTATATTGGTAGATATATAAAATGTAAGTAGATTGCTGTTATAGGCGAAAATAAAATACATTGCTATTATCGACAAAGAAATATAAGTACATTGCCTATATTGATAGATAGGGTAAACTACATTGCTATTCTCCACAATATGCCTTAATTAATATGTTGTTTGTTGCTTATACTGTAATCCAGCTTGTTTGAAGAATGTTTCGAAAGGAGATGGTGTCAAACTGGAGCTTGCTATATGCCTGTACGTGAGTAGGTTTGACTTCTGTGGTTTAATGATGCTTTAAGTTTGATTTATTTTGCTGACTTGTGTGGGTGAATGAAGGTTATTGCAAGGCTTGAAGGGGCACCTGTGAGTCGATATTGTGCTTTATGGTTGTTACAGGCAACGCTGTATGAATCTTTATACGAGCTTGCTGGGGAGTTGGTGCGTAAATGTGTCAAGGGTAATATGGTCAATACTTTAATGTTGCAATATGAACCTACAACGCCAACAGATTCGGATAAATTATCTCCAAGATTTGTAGGATATTTTTTTTCTTTTTCCCTCTAGTTATATATAGGAAACAGTCTGCAGAGGCAAGAAGGTAATTGTTCTCTAGTTTACATGTGATTCACGTTGCTGTTAAATGGTATTAATCGGTTTACCTTTTTCATTCAAAGAGCAGAGTGCACATGTTACTTCTGTAAAGAATATTCTAGACATTCATGCTAGCTACTTGATGTCTGGGTGGGAAAGAGCTCGTTGTGTCTGTGAAAGGCGCCCAGTTTGATCAAGTGGTAAGAGCAGCTCTGCCTCTTTCATAATCGATACTAGCGATGTACTTGCATTTTACTACCAATATGATCATTGTACTTTATTTGTTACTTACTGTTATTACCAATAAAGAAATTTAAGTATGCTGCTATCTTGTGTAAAGAGTTGTAAGTACGATGCTATTATGGGTAAATAAATGCAAGTATACTGCTATTATGGGTAAAAAAGTAAAGTCAATTGCCTATATTGGTCGAAAGTGCAAAGTATGTTGCTATTTTCTGCAATTTGCTCGTTATATAACCATAAATTCTATTCTACCTACAGGAATATTTACAATGGAAGTGCTCGCTTGGAGAATTTTGCTTCTGTACTCGAATTGATAAGCCAGAAGGTATTCCTTTTCTTACATAAACTTCTTAAGACTCATAATCAAATAATCAGTTGATTTAAGTTTGGGGTAATAAGGTAATTTTACATTTATTACAATAGATCAATTTCCTATCACCACTCCATATTTGATGACCTTGACCCTAAGGGCCCGTTTGTTACTTAGTGGATGACATCTCCCACCCAAAAAGGTGGGACATGGACTCGCTCTTATATCATTTGTTTTTTTTTTTTTTTTTGCATTTACAAAATTTGTTTATTATTTTCAGCCTCAAATGGGAACCTTGCAAAGTCGGTTGGATGCAGAATTCCTCGTCTCATATGTGCTCGGTCAAATTTAAACAGTGGATTGTAGTTTTGGTGACTCTTTTAAGGCGATCTGAGGTAAAACATCAGTGTGAATGTATTTTATATATATATATATATATATATATATATATATATATATATATATATCTTGGTAATCATTTTTTCTACAATCCTTATCTAGTTGTCCAATATGGTTATCAGATTCATGTAAATTAGGATTGTTTTTAGAGAAGATAGTTTATTTATACATGTTCTATGTGATTTTGGTATAGGTTCTCATTGATTTGTTTCGCCATGATATGCGACTCTGGAAAGCATATAGTGCAACACCAGAGGTATGCTTCCTAATATTTCAGTTCAATTATGCTTAATCTTTGGGTCCAACACAAGAAATAGCAACATACTTTCATTGATTTTTTTATTATAGCACCCTATTTTCATTTCTTTCTATTATGGATTTTTTTTTGAAAAGTACAATGCTATAACTGGGTAGAATTTGCAAAATGTAATCCTAATAAGAAAAAAATGGAAGTATATTGCTGTAACAGAAAGAAATAAAAGTAGGATGTTGTACACTTAATATTAAACAAATAAATGAAAGTAGGTTGCTATTTCTTGCATTTTATCCTGTTGCAAAGGTTTTTCCCAAAACAAAAATATCACCGAGTGAATTTGTGTCTATAAATCATGATAAGGGTAAAAAAGGTATTACAATAACCTATTTTTTTCTTTCAGAAAAATCTCAAAAATTTTAGAATTGGATTAAAAGGAAACAGGTCTCAGAAATTATATTTTTCAGGTTACAAGACATGTTTTTGATTAATGATCCAACTTTTAATAAAAACTATTGTAGTTTAAAATTAAAATTATAGAGATTTAGAACAGTTTAGCTATCATTCGAATTATTTTAGTTCTTTATTTTGGTTACGCCCGTATTCTAGGTGTAAAAGATAAGCATCCTTATATTTTCAACCTTAGTTTCGTAATTTCAATCATCTCAGTTTTTATTTAATAGTATAATTTATATTAATATTTAATAGTATAATTTATATAGTGCAGAGTATACAAAGTGTTGAGGGTCTATCGGAAGGACTGAAGGAGCTAGAGCTACACGCACACGCTTGATTATAAATACTGTCTTCTGTACGATCGATCGTTCTTTGAAGAGTCTCATTCTGTGACATTTCGTCGCATTTCGTTTCGTTCAAACCCCAACATCTTCTGTACGATTGATTGTTCTTCGCGGATTCTTGAAGATCCCCGTTCTGTGAAATTTCGTCGCATTTTTCTACTGATCGTCTTCTCCCGAGTTTTGTGGTTGCGATTATTGTTCGATAGTCGATCTACTTCGTCATTGTAAGTCGATCTTCGTTTTCATAGGGTTTTAATCCCTTGCATGTGATTTGTTACCGTATTATAATATTTCTAACGTTGATTTTTGTTTTTTAAAACCAATTTACCGTGCTCTAATGATAACGAGTTTGTGGTATATCTGAAACCCCTGTTGCATCATAATCGTATATTGATTGTTGTTTATTTTTAAATATGCATGTTTGCTTTTGTAATATGATCACAGTACTCTACTCTTTCATACGTTCATGCAAGTTCTTTAGTCTTCTCTTTCATACGTTCTTGCAATTGTTAACGAGTTTTTTTTTGGTTTATCTTAATACCTTTTTGTTTTGTTTTGTTTTTGTTTTTTTGTTTTGGTTTATCTTAATACCTTTTTTCAAAACCTGAAAACCCAAATGCATCTTATTGTTTGGTGTTGGTTTTTGTAAATATGATTATTGGACTCTATTATTTCTTGCAAGTTCTTGCAATTGTTAATGAGTTTCTGGTTTATTTTAGTACTTGGTTTCAAAACCTGAAACCCCAACACGTTACTGTTACATGATATGTGTCTCTTTCCGTTTTCAACTCAGACCTTGTGGAAAACAAAGTCTTAAGAGTCTTGATTTTATTCTGATCTTTTTCTTTTGGTTTAACACAGATAATGACGAGATTGAATCCAGTAGCTCTTGCTGAATTGGAAAAATTAGTAGATAAGGGTTTTCAGATAAGCACTTGGACAGAAGAGGGAATCGTACGCGCTGGTGTAAGGATGGTAACATTTGTTGCAACTGCCAAAAATCTTACACAGTTAGATGACAAGAGCCTGGATGAGATATTGAGGAAGGCCACTGACGATCTGCTGTGGTACAATGCATCTGAGTGCACGGATGAACTGTTTGCCGGATTCTTAGATTGGCTTAATAAAGAAGAAGGGAAGGCTTTCCTTCATAAAGTCGGTAGGAAAAGATTGTTTCGAATTGTCTTGGGCTGAAGCTGCTTGTCTGTGCGCATTTAACAAGCAACTTTCAGAGCTAAATGATAAAGCGAAAGACTATATGTCTGACAAAAACAAACACCTTGCAATACAGAAGGTTAATGCTTTGAAGGGCTCATTGCAGCCTGCAGGTGCATATGTCGAGATGAGTGAAGGTGATTTAGGCAAAGCATGCATGGCTTTGCAAATGAAGAAGGACCCAAGTACAGCTTCCCATAATGCTGCATTGGTTGCTAGTATCGACGCTTTTGAGAAGCAAGCGATAGCAGCCCATAAGATTGAGTCTCTGAATTCTACAGATAAAAATTTACTTAAAGAATGGGTTAAGGAGAAGATGAATTTTTTTCTAAAAAAGAATACAATCATACTAAATTGAAGGAGTATACTGCGTATGCTGAAGGGCTTGGGGTCACTGTAGATCCCGAAGTTTTGCAGTTGTTAGAAAAGGCCCCTCTTTCCGGAATGAAGCGGAAGAGAAATATAAGTGGGAGAGGGAGAGGGAGAGGGAGAGGGAGAGGGAGAGGGAGAGCAAGAGCAAGAGCAAGAGCAAGGGCAAGAGCAAGAGCAAGGGCAAGGGCAAGGTTCAGGTGTTTTCCAGCTGGAGGGGGGCAGGTTAGTTGCTCTATTTATTTTAAGGCTTGCTATTTTCCAAACTTGTTTATCTCTAACTTTGAAAAACCATTTGAATATTATGGTTATGTTGGACTTAAGTTCTCACATATATTAGGAGGGTGTTTGGCTTAGCTTTTTAAACCTCAAAAGTTCTTTTTGGAAAAGTTACAAAAAGTCAGGATTTCTTGACTTTTTCAAAAAGTTCTTTTTGCTTATGTAAAAACTTCAAAAGAAACCATTTTGCCAAACATCTTTTGCTTTTTTTTCTTTTTCAAAAAGTACTTTTGGCTTTGAAAAGCCAAGCCAAACACCCCCTAGATTTCAGTAGACTAGATGGTCTTACAAGATTGATGATGACTTGAGTGTAAAAACATATAAAATATGGCTTGTCCGATTTTTCGACCGAGTCACATGTAAAAGCGAGTCATAGATTTCTTAAACTGATTTTACTACACTGATATGCACATGTTCCTTACTCATGTTTAGTTGGCATATATCTGACTTCAATACTTAAAACTGAAGAAGTTGGTGCAAGCTTCAAAAAACAAAATCTATTTTTGTAGGAAAGATTAAGCTTTGGATTTGTATCTGAATAACTTTTGTAAGATAATTAATGAAAGTTATATGCATCTGATATAAATATTTGCTCTTACAGGGAAAACGAAGACTAAGCTGAGCAAACAGAGCCTGCATTGGTAGGATGAAATTGAAAGACCAGATAATGAATGCTATAAAGGATTGGATTGTTGTTTGGTTGTATTCTGTGCTCTTATTGGGTATTTTGAACTCTGTAAGTAGAGTCATTTGTTCAAAAGAATTAGCACGTTGATTGGTTGACATGGATTGAAAATGATACTACAAGGTTACAACAAAAAAGAAATAAAATAGACTCTTTTGTTGCCTATGTGGTGCTGATATCTGTGCTTTTTTATAAACGTTTTTTTTTTAAAGATAAAATAATTATATTTTTATTGCATACATAACATAGGGTAAAGAAGACTGAAAATTAAACTTCAGTCAATTTAAAACTCAAAAAAAATTACTCAATGTAGAGCTCAATGTTAGCACTGCAAGTTATTCGTTCACATAAAACCATCCACAAGGTCAGAGTTAGTAAGATTTTGGTTTATGGTATCCAAACAATAATCTGTTTCCCCTACTATAATTAAAGATCGTTTAATAGACAAAAAACATGAATATACTATGTGAATTGTGATTCCATAAATTGAATATACTCGAACCATAAATATATGTACAAACTCTTAGAAGATGCGTAATCTAGTTTATATTTTCAAATTATCTCTAAAAAAACTTAGGACCACGATGATATAAAAAGTGGAAACTTGAAAAGAAATGCAAGCCACAAAAAAACATTATAGAACACTTTAAAACCAATTTGAAGTCAACTACCAATATCATCTTCTATAGACACCTCACAAAATCGTGGGAGTCAACACTTCTTAGGTTTCTTAGGTGTTATTGAGGACCCGATACACAATTTTTGAGAAGAATCAACTTAAATAACAACCCGACCCGTCTAATTGTAAAAATCCAAAAACGACAATAAGAATCATAACAAATAAAATAATATAAAAAAATAGCTAACAATAACCGTTGAAAAACATATTTCCGTTGTAAAGAATATATTGATTGTAAATAACAATGTACTTTACCAGATGTAACTAACATGTTATAAACGATTGTAAATAAAATGGTTAACATATAACTTACATTTGTATCTATTGTACATTTCCTCTAAGTGTCTTGTATCTGTTAATGATTTGGGCTGACATCACTTTTGCATTTCTAAGATGGTTATCCTTCTGTAAACAATAGAAAAGGAGAAAAAGATCAAATTTTTATGCATATTGCAATATGAAAATTGATTTCTTTAATTAAAGTGAAAAAGACTTTTCATTTTTACCTTTAAGGGTAGAGGTAAATCCACAAGTTGTCAAATGTTTTGCAAGCTCTTCCTCAGTTGTAGTAAGGGGTTGTTATGGTCCTCAATCACAGAAAAGAACATACGTGGTCACAGAATCTACCGAAATTAACCAAACACTTTGGATATGTGAGAGAAGTTTGTAAAAAGTAAACTCCACGTAGGCACACCAACCTATGGATCCCTTAGCCATGTGGGGTTGGTTGAGAAAAAGAAGGCTAACCTAAGGGGTTCCATTGTCTAGGAGGTAAAGATTTGTCAACATATAAAAGGTCATTTCACCTGATCAATTTAGAAATACATCATAAGAAAAACTATCGAGAAAAATAACTATTTTGACAAAATATGGCAAACATACCTAATGTATCAAACTCTTTGGCAAGTTTAATAGCATCAGATGTTGCAATATCTTGGTTAGCAGGTGATATTGCTAGTATGATGGAAATCAACTGAAATTCAAACAACATTTAATGAGAAAAAAAAAGAGATTCATGTTTAGGGTTGAGAATAAAATTACTTTGTTAACATAACTTCTAAACATCATAACAAATGTGTAAAACTTAAACATCCATGATGGTTTTGACTTCTAAGAAAGAGAGGTCAAAACTCACTTGAATCAGTAAGTACAGAGAGGAAATGAATTCGCAGTGACATTCACACCTTCTTCCCGATTCCAACAAATTAAAAGTGAATTCATAAATTCAAAAAGTGCATTTTATGCAGCTAAAAAGTCAAGAAAAAAGTTTAAAAAAAAAAACAATCACCTTCAGGTACTGTGCTAGCTCCTTAGCAAGTTTTCACTGCCCATAAGCATGAAAAGGGATATATATATATATATATATATATATATATATATATATATATATATATATATATATATATATATATATAAAGAAAATAAATTGAACTCTGGTAATATTTTATGGAGCTAATCATAAAAATGACCAAAAAATAGGAAGGTAACAACACGAATTATCATTTGTGTTATGCGTTTCTGTAAAATAATAAAGGTAAAATGTATTTAGGAGAAAAGAATAATCTTACATGAATAATAATACTTTTTTTTAAGAAATTTGCTGAGAATTTGGAAACCACAAACCACTATCATAAAGAAGTATATAATCAAACCTTTACTTGGTGCATCTTAATTGAAAATGAACTTTCAGAAAGAAGAGCATGGAGAAAAACAGGTAACCAGATACATGAGTTAAAGCATCCAATACTATAATCTCTAAATATTATTAAAAGAGAAACCTTATGACATCATCTTAAATAATTTGGACCCTTGATTGTATTTCAATCTTATTTTTTCCACCCTTAGATCAAATTGTTGACATCATCTTCCCCATATAGAATGTATTTAATTCCAATAAATGTTTTCAAATCGTCAAACAATAACTTACATTCGTTGAAATGGAATGTATTTAATTCCAATAAAAGCTTTCCATATTTTAAATCTTGAATTTCCAGTTATTAAGATTTTAATATGGTCAATTTTAAAAACATATTACTAACAAATAATTTCAATCAAAGCATTAATATCAACCATTAATATAAATCTGTTTATATTAGTAAACCATTAATATAAAATCTATTTTTATAAGGAAATCATTAATACCAAAAATTCAGATTCAAATTATCACATACATATACGATTCATCCTTCAATTCGCGGCTCACACTTATTTTCAATCGTTTCGTTTCTTCAAAAATTTTCCTATAACATCATTATTATTGCTTATAACTTTCATCAACATTCTCTGCTTCAAACATTCGCTCTTGTGCACTAGAAGGTCAGTACCTTCTTTCGCTTTTTATATTTTTTTCGATTCTTTTTTTGTTCCTATTTTGATTTTTTTGTCACAAATTACATGAAATCAGTTAACTATTTTTCTAAAACTTTTCAATTAAACAGAAAAAGATATTACGTACATTTAACAAAACATAAATTAACTATCTTGGGAACTGACATTAATTACGAAAATGTTACTTTTATATATTAGAGATGAGTTTGATTTTTTTTAATTTTTATGTTATAAGAATCCGGTTAATTTTGGCATAATTTTAAAATATCATTGAAATTATTATGTTTTTGTATATCATATCAACCTGCTTTTTTATTTTTATATAGTAACAATAAAAATTATAAATTTACACAACAAATATACATATTTTGAATTTTGTAATATTATTATACCTTAAAAAATACAACTCCCTCCAAAATAATTTTCGCCAGTAATTTCATCAATAATTTCATCAAATTTAAATTTGTATTTTCTTTATATAAATTTTTTTAATGATCCTAATTTTTTTTCCTCCAAAAGTATATCAAACATTTACGTCTTTGATAATGCTGCCCCATTATAATTATTACTTTCCAAAAATATATATCCGTTTAATGAGGAATTTGATTTAATGAAAGAAGTAAATGTTAATTAAAACGAGATATATATTCCATAATTATTACACGGGTTTATTAAAAAAAATTAATATCAAGTTGTAAACATTAAACATTTTTAAAGAGAAATTTCAGAATACATACAAACGATGATGTTGTACATTGAAATATAAAATTGAATAGACCGAAAAAAAAACTATTAAGACAGTCAATCTTGAAAATAACATAGTTATGAAAAATTATAAAGTAAGATAAAAATTACTCCATATAAGATATTAGGAGATTTGTAAAAAGTACAATTAGTAAAAGCGTTACGGTAATTAGAAAAAATAAGATCGTTAAGATTAATAAAAATATAATATATAAACTAAATTATCATAATAGTAATGAAATGCCATTATTTGATATTTCATATAATTGAAAGATATATCAAATTACATTGATGATATACTAAAATTATTCAAAGTTGCACCAAAACTAATGCAAAGTTCTTGCGAACATCAAATAAATAAGAACAAACATAAAAGTTAGCACTTATATTCATAATAAATTTAAAATAAACCAATCATGATTTAGAAAAGAATCTCCATTGATAATATACTAAAATTAAATTCATATAACATTTAACATTCTATAAATTATAATATATAACTTTATTTGAATAAATGAAATAGTTGTCAATATTAAATGTAGTGGAAAAAACGGTATATTGGTTGTCAATATATGTTTAAATTAGGTAACATTATTATGGAATGAACTTCTAATTAAAATGTTTATAATTATATAACAATATCATAACTATATGGGACGAGGAAGGTCGTTCAACTAATAAAACAAAAAATATTGTCTATAAAGAGGTCATTCAATGATTATAAATATTTATCGTTTTCAATGTATTTTCTATACATTTCAATAATACCAATAACCATATATTTTTTTTATAATCCTTATTCAATATCTGTAAACGATTATATGTTTTTTTACGCGTTTCCCGTGTTTAACGCGGGCTATAATCTAGTATATAATTGAAATCCAAATAAAACGGAAACACTTCTAAAATTATCATTCTAAATTTTGAACGTGGGAAATTTGTGACGTGTATCAGAAACATAATTAAAACATGAATGAAAGAGTGGTGAGCATACCGGTTCTGCTTCTAGTGGGTTGATGTAAGTAATCTACGCCAAATCAGACCCTGCAGGCTGCATCACTTGAACTTCTAGAGTTAAGTAATATATTCAATCATCTGGTGTATAGGTTAATACTTCACCCAGAAATCGGACAAATGAAAAAGAGCCCTGATTAGAAAGAGGAACGATGTTCACCAACATTTTGATTATCTTCATATCCCTCACTCATCTCCACAAACTTTAAAAATAGAAAAAGTAAGACATAAATTAAGCATCTTCCAACCTGTAGATGGTAGGCTCTCAAGCGTCTAAAGGTAGTCTCTTTGGAAGCCTGTCAAACAGGCTGCGTGCAAGTCGAAAATTGATGCAGGAATCATGCCTCTTCAGGAAGGAGTAAATCGACAGTTGACAAAAATCAAATGAAAAAAATATTGAATCTAACGATTTACCTCACTAGTTGCAGAGGCGTCTAGATGATGAGAGCGACAATGGATGATATTGCCATTTTTATACATATTTTTAGGCAATTTTGATCTACATTTTTATTATTATTTTTGTTATCTACATAGAATTATAATACTTATAAGGATAAAATGTTATTTGTAGCCAAAGTGAAGTATTTTCGAAGAGAGGGACCGGATTTGACAATTTATGGAACATTGGAGACTTGAAGTATTAAAGATGAAGAAGACCACGAAATTTACAATAATCACGATGTGATCCACAAGGTCACGACGTGGTCTCGGTTTTTCCAGAAGATAAGTACGCGAAGAAAGAGTCCTTGCCGAACACGATTTACTCAAAGATCACGAAGTGAATCATTTGTCACGACGTGATCGGGGATTTTTGAGATAATATAAATACCTTTGCTCATTACGACTTGAAGGACTTTTGGCTGAAGAATAGAGTTCCAGAAGTCGATTTTAGCATAAGGAAAAGGTTTTGAAGAGGGTTTTCAACATAAGAGAGAAAAGGTCCACAATTAGTTTAGTTATTTGTTACTTATGAACATGTCTTCTTATACTTTGATTTGTGTTTATATGTTAGTTGCTATTATGAGTAGCTGAATCTAGCTACTCTTGTCTAGCTAGATGAAGCTTCTAACTTATGAATAGTGTAACACCCAAAGTCAGGAAGGCCAAGAAAGGAAAGGAAACCCTAAGTTTAAGGGACGACTCGTCGAGTCCAAGGAGGAACTCGGCGAGTCCGAGCGGGATCCGGGTCAAGGAGTAAGTGGCCGACTCGGCGAGTTGGCTAAGGAGACTCGGCGAGTCTGGTCTGAGCGAGGAAAACCTTAAATCCGGGACTTGGAGCCTATTTAAACGTCTCATTCTCTCCCCTAGGGTTCCTTTACTGCCTCTCTCACCCAAAACACCGAACCCTAAGCCCCATTGTTGCTCATTCAAGCTTCCAAGCCATTTTTGGATGATTTGAAGGAAGAAGGAAGGGGGAAATCATTGAAGCTTCAAGGGTCGGCCTTAGATCCAGAGTTTGTGGAACCTTTCTGAGTTATTGAAGGTACTAAGTCGTTTCCTTCATTTAGATCTACTCTAGTTGTGAGTTTTGGGGCTTTTTAAGCCATGTTTAGATATTCATATGAGTTAGAAACCAGATCTGAGGTTGCTACTTCGGATCTAAATACATTTTGGCCTTGTGAAGCATAAAGTAACTACCCTTGAGTTGATTATAGAGCCTCCTTGCCTTAAACCCTGGTTTATGGTGTGTTTAGCCTAGATCTCCTTCTCTACACGTAAAGTTTGCAACTTTACATGAGGAATAGGCTTGGGAAGGGTAGATCTACAGTTTGGAGTTCATGCATGACTCAAAAGTCCTCTGCATGTATGAAGATCTGAATGGACTTGGCGAGTCCTTTGAGTGGACTCGGCGAGTAGCATAAAGATTCGAAGGAACTCGACGAATGGGATGAACAACTCGTCGAGTCGGATGAAGATTGCCTTGGACTCGGCGAGTCGGTTCTTGGGCTCGGCGAGTCAAGTCGTGGAACCCCAAACCCTTCAAGTTGAGACTTGAATCAGTGAGTCGAGTGGAGACTCGGTGAGTTGGACAGGTCAGGACTCGGAAATTGGTAGACTCGGCGAGTCGAGTCGCGATTGGAAGGACTTTGAGCATATGAACTCGGCGAGTCATTAGGTAGACTCGGCAAGTAGGGTTGACCTGGAAGGTTGACTTTGACCAGGACTTTGACTTTGGCCAGAGTTGACTTTGTTGACTTTTGAGAAGTCGGTTAGGCTAAGTGTTATATTGATATTGGTAGCTCGGGGAGCTAGCGGAGCAACGGTTCAGAGAATTGGGGGTCAGCATCCAGAAGGCTATCAACAAGTTCAACAGTTCGAGGTGAGTTTCCTTTTGTGTGAATGGGTCTAAGGCCATAATGCCGGCCCATGTAGTTATGAGTAGAAGACCCGGGGGTTAGCCCTAGGCACAGTATGCTAGTATGATATTCAGGACGAGGTCCATTGATAGCGGGCGGGTGCCCAAGGAATGGTTTTTATGATAGTTTATACTTGTTGTCTCTGTGATACATGTATGTGCCTGGTAGGGAGGTGAGTGTGGGCAAGGTCCCGTACCTCACCAATAGCAGAGTGTGGATGGTGTTCCACATCTCATTAGCAGCAGAACAGGGGCGAGGCCCAAGTTAGGGAAGGAGTGAGTGTGGGCTGGGCCCGTATCTCACTACCAGCAGGAGCATGGACGGGGTTCCATGACTCATCAGTAGCAGGACAAGGGCGAGGCCCAGGATAGGCGAGGCCTTAGGACAGGATCTGTTTGCATGTGTTTAGTTTATGAGTTGCGATATGTTTATGTGCTATTATATGTTAGCGGGCGGGGCCCAATGACAGGCGAGGCCTAAGTGAAACAGATTTGTATCCGAGCGGGGCTCGAAGCCAGGCGGGGCCTGGAGCGTTGGGGCCGTTGTAGCGGGCGCGGCTTGAGGCAGGGGGCGAGGCCCAGGATAGCGGGCGTGGCCAAGTATGTGAAGTATGTGGTTATGCATGGTATGTGGTAGGGTGGGGAACTCACTAAGCTTCGTGCTTACGGTTTTCAGTTTTGGTTCAGGTACTTCCGGTAGCGGAGGGAAGAGCTCGGGGTGATCGCATGGCACACACCATAGATTAGACAATCTGGGAATGTTTTACTCTGATAACGAACATGTATTTTGGAAATTAATACTCTGATTATGTTTTTGATTGATGATTTTGCTTAAAGTAATGTTTTATTAAAAGAAATTTTTAGTCTTGAATTTTGGGACGTTACAAATAGCTTAGACTTATATGGATTTATTTAGTTGGTGAGTTGCTTGTGTTTGATTTATTGTTACCTAGCATGCTTATGTATGTTGCTTTAGTTGCTTAAATTCATGTTCTGTGTAGCTTAGTGACCATTAACTGCATGAACTCTATAACCTGGTAATTTAGTGAACATTAAATTGCTAGAGCTAGATCAATCAAAATCTTAGTTAGTAATTGAAGTAATTAATTTAGTTGTGCTAGAGAACATAGATTATGACCATAATTGTGTTTGCATAATAAATCTTACATAGTATATTCATAAACATAATTGGTTTTGTGTTTAATTGTGTGTGACCATACATAGTTATACATGAATTAATTAAGTATTGGTAAATTTAGACCTAAATTACTAATATAACAATAACCAACTTAACAATAACAAGTTTGATTTTGGGTCAAACTTGAGGATTTTGGACTGTTGAATGAGATTTTATATGGTTTTGGTGTTAGTGGGTTCGCGGGTGCAAGCAATGCAGAAAAATGGATTGTATCGCAGTGTTTTAGAGTTTTCGATTAAGGTGAGTTTTCCTCATTGTGCTTGTGGGTCGAAGGCACCAATGTCGACCCACTAGATTATGTATCCTAGTATATAGGATATTGTTATGTTGTAGTGATCTGTTAGATTTGTATCCTGGTATATAGGATGTTGCTATGCGGTAGTGATCTGTAGATCTGTCTATTCGTCTGCTGACTAGTTATATGTTTATCTGATGCATATGTTGATATAGGTGTTGTTTGTTTTTTTAAGCCAAAATGTCTGCAGTCTGCGGACCACATCTGCAAGCGTCTGCGACAGAAGAGGTGGACAAAATGTCTGCAATCTGCAATAAGAAGAGTGTTTGTTTTTAACGTCTGTAGTTGCTGAAATAAACTGATTTTTCAAACTTAATTTCATGTCATAAACATAAAAAAAGCATTTTCAGCAGGGATTGGAGGCGATGAAGAAAGGAAAAGAAGATAGGCGATGTTTTATATTTGGTTTAGGTTAAAATGTGGCGCAAAGACCATTGAAGACAGTGGCTCATGTTTGCGCCAGGAAGACCTCGCGTATATATTTTTTGATCTGCGCACTTCCAAAAAACAAACACTATGTAAGGTCATATGTTTGAGCGTTGTCTGCGCAGCGCAAACAACCGTGATTGCATAGATCTGCACAAAAAAAGAAAACCAAACAACCCCATAGTGTGGTTGGGTTGAGACTGTACTACTTTGTGTTACCAGTCAACAATCTCGATGCAATCCAATCGGGAGTTTGTGGGCCACGACAATCCAATCGGAAGGTTATAGGCCAAGGGTAATCTGACCGGGAAGTTGTGGACCCAATATGTAGTATGTGTGACAATCCAACCGTGAAGTTGACCGGTAACCGTGAAGAAAAAGTTAGGTCATAAAGACTACCCAATTCATTATCCAACATGTGAAATTACAACGGTGTGATTTCTTTAGATCCAAAAGCGCCCTTAATCATAAATCGAAAATCAATAAACAAAAAAATCTGTGAAATTAAAGATTGCCAGCTGAAACAATTAATTTGAAAATTGAAATTTAAAAAAATCATCAATGAAGCTATCTGAGAAAAAACATTCTGAAAATTGAAATTAAAAAAAAAAAAAATCATCAACGAAGTTATTCGAGAAAATACATAATGAACTGACTTTACGCAAACCGTAGCAACACTCTTTTTCTTCATAGAGTTGATGATCGCATCCCCATGAAATCCATAAATTAGTTGATGAAAAGCAAACGGAAATTGAAGATATCATGTGAAATGTACCGATTGTCAATACAACACTTTCATTTACATGTCTAAAACCCTAATTTTTAGAATGGAACGGCGAAATTAGAAAAACCCAGTGAAAATAACATCGACTAATTCCTCTTACCTCCATCGGAAGCTGGTGGCCATTCCTGTCTTCCGGAGACACCGATAGTGATTAGGCAGAGGAGGAGGACGGTGCTGAAGGGAGGTAGGAGGTGGAAGCATCGACAAGAACAAATATGGAGGTAGCAGGTAGAGGCGGTGACTATACTCTGCAATCGAAAGCATGTTCTTCAAAAATCGATTAATATGCGTATGAGGCGATGGGAAGTCGGTGTAACAGATGAAGTGACAAAAATCAATAACTAAAGGGCAGAAACTGTCAAACCCTTAAATAAATGTGGTCAAGACTTAAATTGGGTAAACTTTACTGTTCATTAGAGTCCCTTAGATTTAATAAAGAACGAAGAGGGAGGTAGCAGGTGGAGGCGGTGGCTATGCTCTATTGAAAGCCTGTTCTTCAAAAACAGATAAATATGCGTATGAGGCTGTGGGAAGTCGATGTAACTGATGAAGTGACAAAAATCAATAACTGAAGGACAGAAACTGTCAAACCCTTAAATAAATGTGATCAAAACTTAAAATGAGTAAACTTTACTGTTGATTAGAGTTCCTTAGATTTAACAATATATATATATATATATATATATATATATATATATATATATATATATATATATATATACACTAGCCGTTTACCCGCGCCAAGCGACGTGGGCGAATAATGTTTTCAAAAATTAGTTTCGAGGGAGGATTAGTTCTTTTGCAAAATAATTTATTACATAATTGATTGTGGATTATTAATTGTGCAACAATTTTTTATACACCACATTTAATGTATAAACTTCGCTGCATTTAAATTGTTAATCAACCTTCGATTATAGACTTACCTTTAAGGGCAATACTTTTATAGTTAAATATTTTGGATAAGAATAATTGAAATGACAACTATATCTTATTTGTTGGAATCAAGTCCATTTTTTTAAATAAAATTATTATACATTAGATTATGTTATTTTGAACCAAAATTTAGTTAACATTTGAAAAAAAATTATAAATAAATAATATGTAAGCAATATAATATAAATTATATTAATGTTGAATAATGAGTCCGACTGTCCGATATAAAATAATTTAGAGGTATTCAAAACCGGATATCCGAAAATTCAGATGATACCTTTTTAGTATCCGAATGATCTATGTCTAAAAATTCGAATATATGGAATTTAGTATATTAGGTGTGTCAAACACAATCATCATCGAACCCATTTGTGTAAGCCACCTTTTCTTTTACTATTTCTATTTTGATGTAAAAAAAATATTTAAAAAATAATTAAAAAAATGTTGTATAAACATAAATCAAAAAAATATAATACTCATGCTCATCCCTATTAATCGCCTTTTCCATTTTAATGCTGAACTTGTTAAGAAAATAGTTTAAATTTTGTTTCTTTAATAGGTTATATCTCAAAGAAAAAAGTAAATACAATTTAAAAGTTAGAAAAAAATACTGAATTTATAACAAACAAAAGGAATATTATTTTTGGTAATTTATAACAAACAAAAGGAATATTATTTTTGGTAAAGGGGCAAAGCCTTATTATTTATTTTCAAGTGGTCAGCTTCTAAGCAATAGACATATTTTATAGTTTAGTAAATAATAAAATACAATAGATAGTTACAATCACCAAGTTGCTATTACAAAATTTTGTTTTCTACTACCAAAAAGCATATCATTCCATTTAACTTGTATATAATAAAAAAATGAAAAGATATTGAAGTAAAAACCGAGTCGTACCTGACTTATTTTGTTCAAAAGAGCAAACATTCATGCAAATGAAATACTTTTTTTGTATTTCTGTAAGAAGACAACTTTTTCGTAACAAACCATAGCCCAAAACGTTGAGTACATAAAAATCTTGTAGAGTAAAATATGTAACGTTTATACAAATGTGATACTAAGGGCATCCACATTCCACAATGAGGGTTCAAGGAAAAAACTGTGTTCATAACTTTTCGAAAGCATCCTTTAGAATGATAACCAATCACATATAAAGTGACATAAATAAAGTTGCAATGTAAGGACTTGATATTTAAGTGTTCAAAAACAACTTATTACATATAAAAAAATTGAAGGACTTGATATTTAAGTGTTCAAGTTTTTTCTCCGTTATTTATTGGCTTATTGGAATGATAAGGAGCATCTTTGGGATTAGATCCCTCTCACCATGTGATAAGTAGTAGCGGAGGGTACACATTTCTTCCTGAACACCAAACCAATATAAATTATGGATTACTAACGCCAACCATATCTTATATACTCTACATTAATGGTAAATACTATCAATGTGGGACAGTAAAAAAAACAGAGTTGCACAATTTGAATATATCAACTAAAAAAGTATAAAAACTAAAATTTATTAAATCAATGTACCTTAATTCTCCTTCCCAGCAACACATAGGTTAAAAACAAAAACTTAAAAATAAATTATGGCATTTTGTTTATCTTAGCCTAGAAATCTACAATTCCATAAAAGAACATAAACAGAGGGTTAAATGCAAGAAACCATGATATCCTACATCAATCTATTTCTATTACAACATCATACTCTCAATCTTTTTTTTTCTTAGTAAACCATTATTTTTTTAAAGCAATAACTAGATAATTGTAAGTAATATCATTCATTTATAACAATATAATAAAATAATAAACTTTTGATTTCAAAGTACAAAGAGGACAAAATGATGAAGCTTTTCATTTTAATCGCTTGCAATAAAAAATGATATTTCTCCATCAGATGTAAAGTTGATAAAAAATAAAGAGGACAAAAGAAGAAAATAACCTTGGGAGACAAATAATTAAAGTGATATGCTTCTGTGATTCTTCATTCAATGATCAGTTTAATCCAAAAGTCCATCCCAATATTGAAAATAGTCAACGTACATCCTGCAATTTAAATACAAACTTTCATAAACCAACCTAACACAAAATAAGCTAATCATACCTCAGAACCTAATGGATTTTTAACATTCAAAGTCACAAAAGACCAAATTTGTTGAAAATGTGTTTTTTCAAGATATCAAATAAAGGTTGATTTAATGCATCTTTGTCCATTTCAATAAAAAAACCCACAAAAACCTCAAAAGAGAAATACATGAACCAATTGTTCATTATGACAAACCAAGATAACATGAAAGAAGCTTTGAATAGACAACTCTAACTCCTTACTGAATAACAGGATGCATCTATTTTAAATTACCTCAAAAAGAGAATGCATCCATAACTTCAACATATTTCTTTGTCTGAACATGGCTTGGGATACGTAGGGATTCCTTATACGGAGCTGATCAAGAGCACGTGGCTTCAATTATATGGATTTTGACCTATTTCAAAAATACTTTACTAAGCATGGATATGTTTAAAGGATAAACTTGCAAAAAAAAAATATCAAATTGACAACAAAAGCAACAAAGCTGGGAACCAACATTGTACAAAAAGACATAGATAACTCACTCAAACTTAAAAAGTTCCTATTAGAAAACAAAAAACAAACCTGGAAACCAACATCGAACAAAGCCCCTGGTTTCTTTTCTACAATGAAAAATCATCAACACCCACACATCCAACATAAAAACATATAAAAAGACACGGAAAACTCAAAATGAACATCAGGATAACCCGGAACAAACAAATTAAACACACAAACTATGCCATCTTTGCATTATGTATTCTATTTTATAGCCTTTGCATTACTTGGTGATTATCATCAAAATGACCACAACTACGCCATCTTTGTTGTGAAGATAACGAAAGTGAACAATAAAATCTTACTAACTTACTATTTAGAACATAATCAGGCTTCATTTGTTGGAAAGAAAGACCAGGTAATGGCTGAGAAAAAAAAGACAATCTTTAAGACATTTGACAAAAAAAATCAAAATTAACAAAATTCATTATCAACATAAACATAATCTTTAAGAGATTAGACAAAGAAAAGAATGAACTAACCCAAAGAGCTTGATATGGTTGGAGTTGGGTCTATTAATGTTGGGATTGGTTACTTTGAGATTAGAAGGATGGAATATTGGAATTGTCATCCCCATGCTTGTTGAATCGTTTGCATATGGATCATCCACAATATGCTAAGGGCACCTTCACATCAACCATTATTTTCCATGGATTTTTACTGTTCCTTTCCTATCTATTTACTTCATCATTAACCTGTAAATGGGAGGAATGGAAATTAGACACTGGGGTAAATTTACAGACTTAACGCACCATGGTAGAAAAGCAAGGTAGATCCATCATACATCACTTCTTTTTTCCCTGGTTAAGTTTAAGATGAACAAATTAGAAATTGGTGTTTAAAAGGTTGTTAATAGCCTCATCTGCATGCTTTTCTACATAATATAACCTCCAACAAACTAAACCCATAAATTAACCAACCCAAATTGAAGAATTTAGCAAAAGTCATGGATTTGACTATTATTAGGAACGTGTGATTAGAGTTGAATGTGTACCTATTATCGAGGGTTTATACTCCCAAAAGATCGCTGAGGTTTGCTAAGAATCGAACGAAAAGGTTGACTTCCAGGGTCGCGACATCGACCAAAGGGTGGTTGATCGTGGCAGCGGGATAGGGTTAGGGTTACTCGTCTTGATAGAAGGTAGAAGTGGCGGACACCGGTGACGGAAAAGGTAGACTTCCAGGGCATCGATTCTGTCTTTGGTGGAGACAGGTGGTGGTACGCTGCTCGTGTGTGATGTTGTCGGGAGTCAGGGAAGAACACGTTACGTCGTGAGGGTGAAGAGATAAAGAGAGAAAGATGAGATTTGGTTTGATGGCGGTTGTCGTGTGCGAGATTAGGGTAACATACCGTGTAATAGGTATATCATGTACATAATATTATTGTAAATGATGCAGTAGGTATTGTACTCTTAATTTTTAAGAAATAGGCAATATGTTTAATAATATCGTATATATATATATATATATATATATATATATATATATATATATATATATAGTTAGGTTATATTGTTTCCAGTAACTATTGTGTGCCAGAATGCACAGATCTGGACCATCGGATGAATAGAATCAACAATCATGATCTGAGGGTCTATGATATTACAATAGGGTAGCATGTATCATATAATCACACAATTTTTATCAAAATGATATTTTGGACAATTAACTACATTTATAAAAGGAAATTTTCGGATTTTTAGGGATGAGTAATTCTCCTAATTTAAAAAAATCTGAATTTTTTAATTAATTCAATTTCAATTTTTACCGATTTTATTCTATCAGAATATTTTTTTTGTTAGAATGATACTCTTTCAGAATTATATTCTAATAGAATATTACTGAAGAAAAACAAAATTCATGAATAAGATGTTCAAATAACAAACATTCTAATATATTCTTATACATCCGAACTTAAATACAAATTCATACATATTCTTACAGACTAAAAGTCTTATACATTTTAATATAGTTATAAAAATTCTAAAAGAATACAAACAAAAATGAATAACATTCTTAAAAAAAATAACAACATTCCGCTAGAATACTATCGTGTGCCATGTTTTCTTCTTGAATTCTTGAATTCTGAAACAATATTGCTGTTTTTGGATGTTGAATCTTGAAATTCTGAAAAAATATTGTTGTTTTTCTTCATTCTTTGAGAATGAAGTATCATATATATTTTTTTTCATAAGTTTCCTCATCATTCCTGCATCATCCTATCAACTACACTTTAAGCCTACAAATAATTAATTGCAATGCTTTCAGAATACAACAAAAATATTCTTACAGAATAAACTATTCTTGCAGAATAAAATATAATCATTTTACTTGGAACAAGGGGAAAAAGGTTAATAGAAAACTCAAGTAAGGATTGAAAGAAAAAGAAAAATCAGTGAATAAATCAAATGGAAAATCCATGTGAATAATCGTAAATCATTAGCATTCAGATGAAGAATTGCAAGCAATCAATAAGTAGAAAAATCGAAAATCAAATATTACAGTGAATAATGGAAGAATTGAGTAGCCGCGATGAAGTTTTAACTTATATTCTTATAGAATTTATAACATATTTTTTTTCAAAATAAAAACACCTAAATAACGTAACTACACATATTAACGTCAATTCTAAAAGAATATTTCAATTTTGTTTCTTGCTTAAACTTAAATTCCATAAGAATTCTAACATAATTATAATAACTCGTTAATCACAATAATCAACAGATTTTATAAATCACAACGAAGAGTTTTTTAAAACAAAATCAAATGGGATATATTATAAGTTTTAATGAAAATAAAGCCAACCAAAATGCCAGTACTTTTACGTATGAACATTGATCATCCATTTATCCAACCAACATAAAATTTCGACTAAAAATACAAAAGTTTTAAATACTTATACAGTAAATAGCAAAACATTACCTACACCTGCTTTATTAGCTTTACTATGCCGTAGAAATCAATAAACTACAAAATCATTTCCTTCGATTAATGGAAAAGAGAGAATAATAGTGGTGTAATGTCCCACCATGCGAAATCAGAAAAACTAAACCACATATTGTGTGACAACCCGATATTTCAACTCTTTGTAATGACCTAAAAAGTCAAATATTGTAACCACTTTTGAGTTAATAAAATTAACTTTGATAATAAAATGTCCAAAAAGTTCTATTTAAATTCCTTTTATGTTTAAATGTCATTAAACCATGATCGTACGTAAAAAGAACGCCCAAATCCGACTTCGTATATTGAAGTTATGATTTTTCCAAGTTCGGCTTAGCAACAGACAACTAAAAACTCGAATTGGAGATCGAGCGACTTTTGGCCAGAATAACCTAAACGAGAATCGAAGGTCTCGACAATGGTATTTCAGCGGTAAAAAGTCTGGCAAAAACCGACGTCAGATAAAGAAGTTATGAATTTTTAAAGAAATTCCTTAATCACGACATTTTATAAAATAAATAATAAAAATAATTTCGGAATTTGCCAACGGAATCTAAACGAAAGTTGTAAAGCGTAGTCTCACCTACGCGTGGATATAAAGACCATCGAAAACGGAGTTCGTATGAAGAAGATATGATTTTTTGAAGTTTATTAAATAAATTATATATAAAAATAAATCAAAAATCCGGTAATATCCGAAGGAGGAGTCAGCGTCCTCATCCGAGTTACGCACTGCGTAACCCAGTACGCCCCGCGTACCCGAGGGCCTTGGTCTCGGTCCGTCCACGTCGCCCCGAGCGAAGCAGTCGAGGACTCGGTCACGGGTGACGCACGAGTACGCACTGCGTACGAGCGTACACCCCGCGTATCGAGGCCTCTCAACCCCTATAAAAGGGATGCGAGGGTTTCCGGAAAACTTGCTCATTTCTTCTCATTTCTCTTGCGTTTTGCCTCGTTTTCCATGCCCGTTCAAACCCGAAGCCCTGGTCATTTTGCTCAACTCCCGAAGGTCGATTTTACTCCCGAGATTCTCGAGAATCCCGAGAAAAATCCATTTCCCGAGACGAAACTCTGCCCGGTTTTCCATCTCGCTATCTTCAAACTTTCAAGTGAGTTCATACCCCTTAATTAACCTTTTAAATGTTCTATAAATGCTTTTATATGCTTTCAAGGGGGGAATACAAGTAAAACACACGAGTATTATCATGTGTTACATAAAGAATTATTTTATATGCTTTTATATATATCCAAATCACATGTGATTTATAAACTTTATAGGAAACTTTCATATATAAAATATGTTACGATAGCATTCTATCTTTTGAAATATAAATTGTTCTAATGCATGTATAAACTAAACATTTTCTTAGATTATATGTATATTTGTCTATCTTAGGCTCTACAAAAATCTATGCTTTCATAACAAATGATTTTTTTTCTAGGTATTTCTAAACAAACGAGACACACTTTTAAAACTATAATAGGTATAGTTTTACGAACAAATTTCTAACTCTTACGTACTAGAAACATGAGTTTCAAGAAGTCACTTTCATATACAAGAACAAACGAAACATTTTAAACAAGTAGATCTGTTTTTATACCATGGTTTTTGTGAGACACTAACTTCACGTACGTTCGAGTACACATTTCAAGTCCTGTATTATATACCAGAATCCCTTGGAGGGGGAGCATGGTGTTTGAAACGACCCAAAAATACGACCCAAAAATTTTCATTTTTTTCAATATAATCAAAACCATAATATGAGTAGCATAACATAAAAACATACGCGATGTATCCCAATCATAATAAAATACTGTGCGGAAAACTGTATCATACTACATCAAATCCAAAACAACTAAAACCATCCCCAGGATAAAAGCTAAGCTGTGGTGTGTGCGATGCTGTCACCCCGAGCTCTTCCCTTTGCTTGCGGAAGTACCTGAAACCAAAACCGAAACTGTAAGCACGAAGCTTAGTGAGCTCCCCCAAAATACCACATACCATACAATAACATATAACACATATTGGGCCTTGCCCACTGCATCGGGCCGAAGCCCGGAAACTGCATCGGACCGAAGTCCGGAACTGACTGGGACCTTGTCCCCTGCATCGGACCGAAGTCCGGAACTAACTGCATCGGACCGAAGTCCGGAACTAACTGCATCAGACCGAAGTCCGGAACTAACTGGGACCTTGTCCCCTGCATCGGACCGGAGTCCGGAACTAACTGACTGAACATATCATAGCATATCAACTAGCATGAACACATATACTGCATACTACATCGAGCCGTAGCCCGGAACACATAACACGTAACACATAAAACATAGCACATAAATCCTGTCTGAGCCACGAAGGCATCAAACATACTAGCTGCTACATCGGACCGAAGTCCGGAAACTACTGCTAACTGGACGGGCCGACATTGTGGCCTTAGACCCGTCCCTACTTGAAGGAAACTCACCTCGTAAGCTGGCTGCTGAGTGTGTGGCTCGGGAAACTAACGGCTGCTGCTCCTGAATCTCCTCGGCTACAAGTCCATAAGCACACTCAATCAAATACTAAACACTGC
Source organism: Lactuca sativa (assembly GCF_002870075.4). NCBI lineage: Eukaryota > Viridiplantae > Streptophyta > Magnoliopsida > Asterales > Asteraceae > Lactuca > Lactuca sativa. Next base: position 10,821,988 of record NC_056631.2, read on the forward strand.
ACTTGGGGTAAAATGACTCTTTTACCCTTGGTCAAAGTCAACTCTCTTTGGGCTGACTCGCCGAGTTGGGCCACCCAACTCGCCGAGTCCTACTCTCACTTCTCAGTTCTACACGCTGCTACTCGTCGAGTGTGGCATCGACTCGACGAGTACCCTCTTGATCCAAGAACTCAGACAATCTTCATCCGACTCGCCGAGCCGTATGAACAAACTCGACGAGTTGTTCATGATCCTAAGAAGATTGCCTTGGACTCGCCGAGTTGTATGAACAACTCGCCGAGTCCCTCCATCACTGAGTCTACCCTCAACTCGCTGAGTCCACTCTCTAACTCACTGGATTCACTCGACACTGATCAAAATGAAGGACTCGGGAACTCGCGACCCAACTCGCCGAGTCGTTCTTCCCGACTCGCCGAGTTGCCGCCATGCAACTGACTTTTACTCGATTTTGTTTGAATCCAACACATACAATTGATAGATCTGAGTCCAATAAGCTGATTTACCACGTAAAGTTTCCAACTTTACGTGCACAACCTCATGAATAAGGGAAATAAGGCTAAAAGATGCATAAAATGGGTAGATCTATGGTTAATATGCAAAGTAACTCCAAAAAGACAGTAGATCTGGGCTCTACAACACCCCATCATTCAGATCTAAAGATATCTCGACTTATTAAGGCATTCATGCAAACATAAGGCTTGGAACAAGCATCAACTAGCTCTTAGGAGAGCCCTAATGGAAGTTTAAAGCATATAACAAGAGGGGAACTCCGAAAATACCTCAAATAACTCAGATTTGCCCTTGGATCTTTGCACTACAACTCTTCTCCTTGCTTCTTTCTTCTTCTCCTTCTTCACACCTTCACAAAATGGCACCAAAAACACTTATAAGCTCTCAAGGGAGGATTAGGGTTTTCTCACTGTGTTCTCAGGGTGAGGGAGGCGAGAATGGGGCTATAAGGTGGTTTAAATAGTGGGCAACCCGGGGATTTAGGGTTTCACCCAGACGGATGGACTCGCCGAGTCCAGGATATGGACTCGCCGAGTCCCCGGCTCACGCGTGCTCGCAGCCGCGACCCTACTCGGCGAGTCAGGCTATGAACTCGCCGAGTTCCTCTTGCAAAACTTACAACAATTACCAAGGAATTAACATACCGGAAACGGGTCGTTACAGTGTTTGTGTATAGATCTATACGGGCTTGACAACCCGCGCCCTGACTGTTAGCTACAGTCCACCATTTGGGTGACAAAAGTCATAACATTCCAACGCCTGAAGAACGTTGTGTATAGGCATTCCGAGTCAATAGTATGGTTATAAAACTCACATGGGGTATTAAAAATGCATTGATTTACAAGGTTTTCAAACACATTGGTTATTTTACACTTACATACATTTTAGAAACAAACATTGGTCTTGAGAGAAGGCTACTTTTATACTAGTAGAAAATATAGAATTTTCTAAACACAAACAAACAAGGACAAAACATTTCATTTCATACAAACATTGTGTTAGACATTAAAGACTTTTAATTTATTCTAACAGAATGTACTCGAGTCACTTGATCAAGTATTCCCCGAGTCACCTGATCCAAATTATCGACTTAATCTAATTATAATGACTACATTGTAGCTAACATAGATGACATTACTTTGGAAAAAGGTCAGCTTATTACAAGCTAGAATGTGGTAAATATGACAGTTCAAAGATCACAAATGTTTCTAAAGAAAGAGTGCTAAAAATATAGCTGTAACATCGCATGTTCGAAGGACTATAACCCAGCCAATATTAATCAAATTGAAATGACTTCTGAACCTAACTTGTAGCTAACACCAAGGAGAATATGCAGAAACAAATTTCAGATCATTCCAAGCTAGTATGAGAGGGATATGATAGTTCAAATATTACAAAAAAAATGACTGAAATATTTGATTCAAGCATTTTAACAAACATTTGGCGGGCAAAATCAGATGCACAAATCTTTATACTCCATTTGATGAAACATACAACATATGTAATTAATAAAAACATGAATGTAACTAAATTTACAAAAAAGAGTGTATACCTTCAAATACTAACAAGTAATTTGTATTATCAAGAGTACGGAATTACTTCAAATAAATCAAATTAAATCATCATGTTTATGGAATAACTAGTCATAAGCAAAGTCAAAATCACTTCTTGAAAGCATGTGTCAGCATTGTTTTCCATGGTGGGCCTGTTTATTGGATTGTGTTTCAAAAAATGGAAATGGAAGGGGAGCGAGAGATAAGATAGGGCTGAGGAGATAGAATAGATAATAGAGTGTATACCTGGAAGTCGGCTATCTCCAAATTGAAGCTTGGAAGCAGATAAGTACTCGTATGCTATCCTCTTTAAAAAAAAGCTTCGATGGAGGATGGGGAACAGGGTATACAGATGAATGAAAAACAAAAAGCCCTAATTTTTAGCTTCAATTTGCAGGAAGTTCAACAACCTCTTGTCCACTATGAATTGATGGAGCACCTTCTTCTTAACGAGGGTGAGCAGAAACATAAACGGGTAGTGAAGGACAGTTGGTGAAGACGATAGTTGAGGAGGTGGCTATCTCATGGTTATACGTTTCGGCTATGGTGGGTGAAGAAGATAATCGTATTGGAGTTTGATGAATACTCTGATATAGAATTAGGGTTATGAAGATGAAGGAACCGTGATTTAAGGGATCAAATACGTCATATTCTATTATTTCCTTAATTATAGGATTCCAATTAAATTATTTCCTTAATTAAAAGTATAAAAAGTCTAAAATACCCATTAATGATTTATTTAATTATTTATTATTTCTTGAATTCTCATTGGTGCATTTAGGCACACAATAGTTGCTAGAAACACTTGAACCTAGCTCTCTCTCTCTCTCTCTCTCTCTCTCTATATATATATATATATATATATATATATATATATATATTAGGTGTGAGACCCATGTATTACATGAGTTTAATTAAAAAAATAAATATGAAATTTTAATAATTTGAATGGTTTGAATTTATAAAGAAAAATAAGAAAAAATTTGAATTATTAAAATTAATGAGACTTTAATGTATTGAATACATTATATATATAAACCATTTTTAATAAATACTTTACATATTAAATGTGAAATTTTAATTTAATAAAATGAAAAGTGGAAAATAGAAAATTTAAAAATTATAGAAAATGACATGTGTCCAAATGAATGAGAAGAGGACATGTGGCAAAAAAAAACTTTTATTTATTATAGTATATATATATATATATATATATATATATATATATATATATATATATATATATATATATATATATATATATATATATATATATATATATATATATAATGTATAATAAACTAACGTCACTGGTTTGTCTGTTTACACCATTGTCGACTCATAAACGGTCTAATATCTCTTAATCTATCGCACCCCCTCTTATAAGTCACTCAAATCCTTCCCCTTTCCCTATTTCCAAAATTATCCAGCAACAGTATTTGATGAATCTACAAAAAAAAATTAGGGTTTTCACCTCTTCGTGGAGCTGCCGACGTGGTTTTCCTTTGGATCTCGATGCTCAATTCCGATGAGATTTTAGCGAAATTCCACCACACATTCCTTGGGCTTCATCTCAAGGATGGCATACTTGTTTTTTTTATAGACCGAAATCCAGTTCCCTGTTAATAAGGGATACCTAATATGCTTCCCGATGAAGGTGAGATGTGATTAACACTTTTGTTTGTTAGATTGTATGCAATATGCGCATGAATTACATTGAAGTTTTTTGCTGTTTAAATATTAGGAATTTTGGTGGATCAAAATCTCCCCTTTTTTATTATGAATTTAGGGTTCGTGAAATTGTGCAAAATTCTACGTTTATGATGTTCATCAATTTCAGTATATATGTTCATATTATTAAGAATCTTTATATAGTTTAATGGTTTGATTTTCTAATTTTTGTTCTATTATATTTTTTAGTTTTAATGTTTGGTTGTGTATGTGGCTAAAGTGAATAACAATTAATTGATGTTAATATAATTTTCTATAGCTATATTATCAGCCATCAAGGATTATGATCTTACAACGCTATGTATGTTTTATCTCATTAGTCATTAGCAATCATAATTTCACACTTGTTATTATCTATGTCATCTATTCTCTACATTTAACGAATGAAATTAATAAGCTGAGAATAACATTCTTTTGGAAAATTAAAAATGGTGTGGCTGTGGAAGAGATACTAAAAAGCTTAGAAACGCTGAATCATAAAATTGTTAGAATCGGATCATATTTTTAGAGTTGGAGCATTATAAACTTTTGAATCATATTATTTTCGGATATTAATAATTTATTGGATCATAATAATATATTTGGATCATAAACTTGTTGGCTGTAGATCACATGTTCTATACGTGTGTTTTACCTCATTAGCAATTTTAATTAAATTAAAGAAAGGTAATATACATCTTCTAAATACCCTGAAGTAGTAGTACACTTGACATGGTAAGTTGGTCTTTTTGTTGACTTTTTGCGGTATTGACATTCTTAGGGATTTGTTACGACGTCATGAATGAGTTACTGCACTCACTTTCTTACGGTGAAGGAATCCGATATAAGATAGGGGACGGGGATGATGGAAACTTGATGGAGGAGTTTGAACTAATCCAACTTAAATTTTGATATTCAGATGGTATGAACGCTTCTCATAAACTGTTTTAAGCTTACAATGTTTATGTGTGTCCATATATCAACTATTCTACTTGTATACAAATGATACTTAGAGCTTCCTGTTTTTTTTTTGGCTATCCAACCCTTAATTAACTTATTGGTTAAGAATTATGGTTTACTTTAGGGTAAATTAAACTATGTATTATAGTTATAGATTACACTGGATTCAACCTTTTCAAAACCCAAAGGGGGTTGCCCATATTCACACATGGTAAGTTAGTCTTTTTGTTCACTTTATTCTAATGTGAAGTGTACTACTTCAAGAAGATGTAATATTATAAAATATGGTTTTGCAAATTCAAGCTATTCCAAGATAAATAACATCAGCTAGAAGAATTAGTCCAATATGGGGACTCAAATTTTTATTTTTAAAAGGTGGATGGAATGTTAATGTGGATGCACTTTGTGTGAGTCAAGGTTAGAGACACCTAATTACAATTAGCCGGGCTCTCTGTGTTGAGAGATAGGGGGAAATACACTTGATGGATGATTGTTATACTTATACACACAATATCTTGCAATAATGAATGAGTGCAACATGCAAAACTTGTATGCATATTATCAACTTGCTGCATTTTTATGCAGGGTGCTACGACAAATATTATCGTAGGTTCCGAAGTATGGGTTGAAGACCCATCAGTTGCTTGGATAGATGGAGAGGTGTTAAAAATAAATGGAGAGGAAGTTGAGATCCAAACTACTGATGGGAAGAAAGTAAGTTGATTTTCTTTCAGTTTTAAATTCTCTATTTTTTTTTTTCTGGTAAACAACGATGGATAATGAATGGTTTTACTCTTTGAATTTGCCATTGAAGGTTGTTGCGAATTTATCAAAAATATATTCCAAAGATGTGGAAGCGACTGCTGGTGGAGTTGATGACATGACTAAGCTTTCTTATTTGCATGAGCCTGGAGTGTTGCAAAATTTAGCTACCAGATATCAGCTGAATGAAATATATGTAAGAAAGATAACCCAACTTCTATTTTATTTTTGATTTTTGATTTTTATTTTGTTCAATCTGGTGAGAGAAAACCATGAACTATACTGCAGCTATGGGGGGCTGTGTCATAATATTCTATATCGTATTCTGACATATGGCAGACATATACGGGCAACATCCTTATCGCTGTTAACCCATTTAAAAGATTGCCCCTCTTGTATGATGATAAAATGATGCAACGCTACAAAGGAGCAGCATTTGGGGAGCTAGATCCTCATGTTTTTGCAATTGCAGATTCTGCTTTTAGGTTATCTCCTCACCTCACCTCACCTCACATCACCTCTTCTTTTTCTTCAGAGGATTCATTCTTTATTTTATAATGTATCTATCAGGGCAATGGTGAATGAAGGAAAAAGCAACTCGATCTTGGTCAGTGGTGAGAGTGGGGCAGGTAAAACTGAGACTACTAAAATGCTTATGCAATATCTTGCCTTTTTGGGTGGTCGTAAAGGCACTGAAGGAAGAACTGTTGAACAGCAAATTCTTGAAGTAAGCAACTTGATACCTTGGCTTTTATATATTAGTTTTTTTGCTCTATGTTCCTCTTAACTATATGTTGTTATAAATGCAGTCGAATCCAGTTCTGGAAGCATTTGGGAATGCAAAAACTGTTAGAAATAACAACTCCAGGTGCTGATCACATTATAAAGTTATTGTATGATATGAGTTAATAATAATCACATAGGCTTAAAAATCCTGATAATTTGTATGTAAATGCAGTCGTTTTGGTAAATTTGTTGAGATTCAGTTTGATAAACAAGGGCGAATATCTGGAGCAGCCATCCGCACATACCTTCTAGAAAGATCTCGTGTTTGCCAAATTTCAGATCCTGAACGCAACTATCACTGTTTCTATCTTCTCTGTGCAGCACCTCCAGAGGTTGTTTTTACTTTTACATGCATTGGTTATAATTTACACTTTTCCATGACCAAGGCTTTGGATTTTTATAAAATCAATCGTAACACTATTTTCTAACAACATATTTCATTCAGGAGATTAAGAAATATAAACTGGGAGACCCTAAGTCATATCGATATCTGAATCAATCAAAGTGCTATGAGCTTGATGATGTAAGCGATGCCCGTGATTATCTTGCCACAAGGAGAGCCATGGCAGTTGTTGGAATGAATGAAAAGGAACAGGTTATAGTATCTTCATATAATACTAATTTGCTTTCTTGATAAATCATAATACAAGTGCTATAACATGCTCACCTACTCCAGGATGCAATTTTCAGAGTTCTGGCTTCAATTCTCCATCTTGGAAATGTTGAATTTTCAAAAGGGAAAGAGGTTGATTCCTCCGTCCTCAAAGACGACAAATCCAAATTCCATCTTCAGACAACATCAGAGTTGCTAATGTGTGTTTTCTCCTTTGTCTTCAGATTCAATTAATTTGATGTGTGTGCATCACTAAATAATATATCTGTTAATCATGCTTAGGTGTGATTTTAATGAACTGGAAGATGCACTGCTGAAGCGTGTGATGGTTACCCCTGAAGAAGTTATCAAGAGAAGTCTTAATCCTGAGGGTGCATCTGTTAGTAGAGATGGTCTCGCAAAGACCTTATATTCCCGCTTATTTGACTGGTAATTTCAGCCTAAATAAATAATACAACATGGCAATTAATAATAACTCAATTAGATACTATATTTACTGTAGCATGGTTATTCATATCTGCAGGTTAGTGGAAAAAATTAATGTGTCGATTGGGCAAGATCCAAATTCAAGATATCTGATTGGGGTTCTTGACATATATGGTTTTGAGAGCTTTAAATCTAATAGGTAATCTTATGTGCTGAAATAATCATCAAGGGCGTTTGAACGCCTTGTTTGTTGATGATTCATTTTTGTCACCATGTTTGGATTGTGCAGTTTTGAACAATTTTGTATTAATTATACTAATGAGAAGCTGCAGCAACATTTCAACCAGGTTTGACTTTTGGTATTTCTGACTTAATGATTGACAATTCTGCTGAATCCATGATTGGGTTTTTCTTTTGTACTTCCATGCACAGCACGTATTCAAGACTGAGCAAGAGGAATATACCAAAGAAGCAATCGACTGGAGCTACATAGAGTTTATAGATAATAAGGATGTTCTGGATCTTATTGAAAAGGTATTTCATATAATTTGAAAGTGCATTCCATCATGATATGATGGCTTCAGCATTGGATTAATGTTTAAATTATGATTGCAGAAACCTGGTGGGATTATTGCACTACTTGATGAGGCCTGGTATGTAGTGTTCTTCAGCTTATATGTACTTTTGAAATAACTGCTTGTTAGCTGGTGACATGCTTATTCTGTTTCCAGTATGTTTCCCAAGTCGACTCACGAAACATTCTCACAGAAGCTTTATCAGACATTCAAATCTCATCAACGGTTTTTCAAACCAAAACTGTCTCGCACTGGTTTCACCATTGCTCACTATGCAGGAGAGGTAATTTGAATAGATTTAGTACTCTCTTTCTGTATTTCAAAGCCTCTTATTTTTAATTATATCTGTTTTCTGTTTGTATTCAGGTTCAATATCAATCTGAGCAGTTTCTAGACAAAAACAAAGATTATGTTGTTCCGGAACATCAAGATATGTTGACAGCTTCCAAGTGCCTTTTTATATCAAGCCTTTTCCCTCCATTGGCTGAGGAGACAACCAAATCATCAAACAAATCTTCTAAGTTCTCATCGATTGGTTCTCGCTTCAAGGTAGTTTTTTTTTTAAAAAAAAAAAAAGTTAAAATTCCTTAATGTCATGTTATGTTGGTAATAAGTTGATTTGATCTTTTTGTTAATGCATGCAGTTACAACTTCAGCAATTGATGGAAACTTTGAATTGCACAGAACCCCACTATATCAGATGTGTGAAGCCAAATAATTTTCTTAAGCCCGGCATCTTTGAGAATATCAACATTATGCAACAATTACGTTGTGGGGTGAGCACTGATGAGATAATGAAATCGATATATTTTAAGCTTTAATAGTAAATTCATTAAACATGTAATAATTTTTCTTTTCTTATTATTAAGGGGGTTCTAGAAGCAATTCGCATCAGCTGTGCTGGCTATCCTACTCGCAAAAGTTTTTCTGATTTTGTTACCAGATTCAGCATTCTTGCTCCCGAGGTTAAAAGTGAGAAGTAAGTAAAGATATTTTAACACAACACCTCGTTTAAAAACTAATCAATGGTCTCATTATCAATGTGTGTGTAACTGGAGTTATTTCTCTACAGTTATGATCCGAAGGTTGCCTGCAAAAAGATCCTGGCCAAATCAGGGCTTCAGGGATATCAGGTACCAAAAGTTTCCTTTTTCCTCTGAATGCAAGATTTTTTTTAGCATTCAGTCAACTGTTGTTAACATTTGTATGAACTAAGTGAAATGTCAATAAATTTTGCAGATAGGGAAAACCAAAGTTTTTCTTAGAGCTGGTCAGATGGCTGAATTAGATGCACGAAAATCACAGAAGCTTAGCAGCACAGCCAAGATTATACAAAGACAGATAAAAACTTACATTGCTAGGAAGTATTTTCTTGCTTTGAGAAAGTCTGCTATTGTCTGGCAGTCATTTTGCAGAAGTATTTCCTTACTTTTCATCTATGTTCAGCTGTATATATATATATATATATATATATATATATATATATATATACTATATTATATTATATTATATAACTTCTCATCCCAATGACCAACTCTCATTGTGGTGTTATGTTATGTCCACTAGGAAAGCTTGCATGTAACCTGTACCAACACATGAAAAACAATGCTGCTACGCTTAAAATACAGACGTTCTACAGGCGACACCTGTCAATGAAGACCTATAACAAACTCAAGCTGTCAGTTGTCCTCTTCCAGGCACGTCTGCGTTCAATGGTTGCTAGTAAACATCTCAGATTCAGAAAACAAAGCAAGGCAGCAACTCGTTTACAAGTCAGACCCTTGTCTCCTCACATTGCTTATAGATCTAAACCTTTACACTCAATTCTAATAAGCGTTTATGATTGTAGGCCCACTGGCGTGGTTATAGAGATTCTTCACATTATAAGAAACTGATAAGGGCAGCAGTTGTTACACAATGTAGCTGGAAGGGGAGAATTGCTAGGAAAGAGCTTCGGAGACGAAAGATGGTTTGTTTTATGTTGCTCTTGCTTTGTAAAACAAAATAGCTCAGTTTTGCTAATTGCAGTTATTAGTAGGATCTGATCAATCAATATCTATATTATTGTTCTCTCTCTCTCTCTCTCTCTCTATATATATATATATATATATATATATATAAATTTTAAACATATACAGGCAGCAAAGGAAGCTAGTGCACTCCAACTAGTGAAAGATAATCTTGAAAAACAAGTGGAAGAGCTCACATCACGTTTAGAGTCAGAAAAACGCTTGAAGGTAATGTTAATCTATTGTAAAGATAATGTATTTATGATTACTTGAATATATATATAAGAAAAGCTTATATAACTGAATCTGACAAAATAGACCACTGTATGGTGCAGATTGAGTTGGAAGAAGCAAAAGATCGGGAAATTCTCAAAGTGAAGAACTCCCTGAAAGCCATGCAAAAAGACGTTGGTGAAGCAAATTCATTACTTGTCAAGGAACGAGAGTCTACACAGAAAGCAATTCAAGAAAAAGATCAGGAACTTTTGAAATTACAGAATTCCCTGCAAGCCATGCAGAATAAAGCTGATGAAACAAATGCATTGCTTTCCAAGGAACGTGATTCTGCCCAGAAAGCAATTCATGAAGCAAAAGAAGCAAAAGATGAGGAAATTCTGAAATTGCAAAACTCCTTGCAAGCCATGCAGAGTAAATTTGATGAAACCAATGAATTGCTTGTTCAGGAATGTGTGTCTGTAGAGAGAGCAATTGAAGAAGCCAAAAAGGAAAAAGTTCAGGAAATTCTGGAATTGCAGAACTCCCTGAAATCTATTCAGAATAAATTCGAAGAAACAAATGCATTGCTTCTCAAGGAACGTGATTCTACACAGAAAGCAATTCAAGAAACAAAACAAGCAAAAGCTGAGGAAATTCTGAATTTGCAGAACTCCCTGAAAGCTATGCAGAGTAAACTCGATGAAACAAATGTGTTTCTTGTCAAGGAACGTGAGTCTGCACAAAAAACAATCGAAGAAGTAAAAGCAGCAAAAGATGAGGAAGTTCTGAATTTGCAAAAGTCCATGCAAGCCATGCAGAATAAAATTGATGAAACAAATGCATTGCTTGTTAAGGAACGGGAGTCTGCACGGAAAGCAATTGAAGAAGCATCCTCAGTTGTCAAAGAAATTCCAGTTCATGTAGAAGACACACAAAAGATTGCTAGTTTGACTTCAGAAGTTAAAAACTTGAAGGTACTCTTGGTTTTCTAGAAATTTCTCTCTCATTGCCACTGCATACTAGTAGTTCTTATGTACTTATGCCATGCAGGCTTTATCAGAGTGGGAAAGACAAAGGGCAGATGAATCTGATAGGAAGTGTACTGAAGCTCTGGAATCAAGTGAGTATAAGCGGATGCAGTTAGAAGAAACTGAAAGAAGAGTGCTTCAACTTCAGGAATCTTTGGATAGGTATCATTGCTGCAAAATCTTTCATAGTAAGAAAAATTCTCTAGTTAGACTTATGACCCTGGATAGACTTCTTTCTAACCAAATCCAGAATATCAGGCCAGTTCTAACTTTAAAACAAAAATAGGTCCAGTTTGAGTTAATTTAGTGCTAGAATCATATATAAATGATAAGGGCAACCAACCTCTAGTAGTTCTATTGGTATATAGTATTCTCCTTATGCAGACGCATACATTAGGGCAAATTGCATGGAAGGATATCACTCCATGCTTATAGAGATGATGGAAAGCATGATGAAAATACATTTTATATGGTTTTAGAGTAAACATATCCTGGTTTTTGATAATTTTGCATGTATTGAAAAATGTGCATTATGATATATCACACGAAAGTTGTTCATATGCTTTATTAATTGCTCTCTTTGTGCAATTAGGCTGGAGGACAAGCTGGCTGACATTGAGTCACATAATCCAGGTCTTCATCAGCAGCAGCAGCCGGGTTCAGCATCAGCACTGCCACAGATTAAGAAACTCCAGGAAGGACACTCAAGGTCCTTTAAGGTATTGCTCCTTTTTCATGTTTCATTTGAACACAAGTAGAATTAGATTGTACAATTAATTGTAACAGGATCGACATAGCTGTGCAAGTGCAACACACTCAAGAGAAAACTCGGATGTAGAGGAGGGAGTTGTAAAGAAGTGTGGTGATGATCAGAAACAGGAATGCCAGGATCTGGTGAATCGATGCATTGCACAACGGATGGGATTTCCCAATGGCAGACCCATTGCTGCTTGCATCATATACAAATGTCTAAGAAAATGGCGATCATTTGAAGCTGAAAAAACCACCATTTTTGATCGCATAATCCAAGCCATAGGCCGATCCATTGAGGTAGGTGGTATCATTAATTCAACCATAATCAGCCTATCACTTACTTGTTATATAACCTAGCTGTGATTTTTTTGAAAATGAAGGCACAAGACAACAGTGATGTTTTCGCTTATTGGTTATCCAATGCATCAACACTGCTGCTACTGTTACAGCATACACTCAAAGCTAGTGGGGATCAGCCACTTCATCGACGCCCAAGATCAGGTCCTCTACTAGTAAAGAGGAATCAGGTAAGGTATATATTTTAAAATGAATAAAAAAATGTATATGATTGAAATTTGTTGGTTGGTTGACAGAGCTTTCGTGGAAGTGGAAGTGGAAGTGGAAGTCCTCGTGGTGTAGCTATCTCTATAAACGATATTGGTGATAGCTCACCTGGCGGAAGCCAACTTGAACCAAAATACCCTGCTTTGCTTTTCAAGCAGCAACTCACAGCATATGTTGAAAAAACATACGGCTTGATACGTGATAATTTAAAAAGAGAGATATCCCCATTACTTGGCTTGTGCATTCAGGTACCCCCCACTCTTTTTAATTTACTTGTCTTGGTTAGATTCATTTCATACCACACCACAATTAGAAGCCTCTGTCCTGGTTAGATTCAATCAAACACTGCTGATCTGGTGTTTGTTAAGTTATATATATATATATATATATATATATATATATATATATATATATATATATATATATACATATATGTTGTGCAAATGTATGTATGTAGGCACCAAGAATTTCCAAAGCAAACTTGTCAAAGGGGGCAGCTCGTGCATTAGCAAATGCTGCTTCTCATGAGATTTTGCTTGCTCAGTGGCAAGGAATCGTCACAAAAATTGGATGCTTGTTAAACACACTCAAGGCTAATTTTGTCAGTTTCTAATTCTATAAACTTATTCTTTGTTAACTACCCTGCCAAAACCTTGCTTCATTTGATTTCCATCAATCTTAATGTGTAGGTACCTTCGTTTTTGATTCGCCAAGTGTTCACGCAGATATTTGCTTTCATCAACATCCAGTTATTCAACAGGTCTCAACTTACTTACAGCACAGCAAGCTGACAGTTTTGAATTTTAACTTATTTGTCCTTTCCTGCAGCCTTCTACTGAGACGCGAATGCTGCTCTTATAGCAATGGAGAATACGTAAGATCAGGATTGGCTATATTGGAACTCTGGTGCCTCAAGGCAACTGAGGAGGTAATATATATATATATATATATATATATATATATATATATATATATATATATATATATATATATATATATATATATATATATATATATATTCTTTCCCTTGACTTTAACAACGCCAAATCACAGTATGCTGGATCGGCTTGGGATGAGCTGAAGCACATACGGCAAGCTATTGCATTCCTGGTATGCATATATATATATATATATATATATATATATATATATATATATATATATATTATTGCTTAATAATCATGTATTATGTATATACATATATAGTAGGTAGTCATCTAATGAAACAAAAGAAACAGAGGTATTCAAAGTAAGCGGTGATGTTGGTCTTTTTAGGTTACCCAACAAAAGCCAAAGAGGACGCTGCATGAAATAAGTTATGATCTGTGTCCTGTAAGTGCACGTGCATGCAAACTTTGAGATTTTAATCAATAATTGCATCCATCTTGACTTCAAGTGTTACTTATGATTATTCACTTCAAATTTCAAAACCCACCTCACCTGCATGCATGTGCAGATGCTTAGTATACAACAGCTATACAGAATCAGTACAATGTATTGGGATGACAAAAATGGCACGCATAGCCTTTCTCCTGAAGTAACTCTCAATATCCCATATCATTTTATAATTATATATATATATATATATATATATATATATATATATATATATATATATATCTAACAGTGATGAGTGGCTGACAGGTTATTTCTAACATGAGGATCCTAATGACCCAAGATTCCAATAATGCCATCGCCAGTAACTCCTTCTTGCTTGATGATGATTCAAGGTTATATTTTATCATGTTTATCAGAATAAATTTTTACTAATAGTAAATACCCTTAATTCCTTCAATTAAATTGTTTCAACATTGCCCTTGCAATAAGCTGTTTTTGCTGACTTAAAGATTGTGAATTGTGATGGGATATGATATGCATGCAGTATACCGTTCTCGACAGATGAGCTGACAAGATCAATGGATCCGATTGGTGTATCGGATATTGACCTCCGCTCCTTCGTTTCAACTCCGGTTTCTGTTTCAGTTTCTTGCAGTGTCCTAGGTAGTGATTCTTTTGTATGATTAATTAGCTTTAGTTATTATAAGCTGTAGTACGGTTGTGTTGTGTAATCAATTAATAGGGGTTTTGAGTTTCTAACCACACACATCCCACTCGTATACTATTTCCAGTTTTGTAGATCCTTATAACTTCTCTACAGTTCATTGTCCATGACCAAATACTAAATAGTATTCACCTATGTGCTTTGTCATGACTCTTGAATTTCTATATCTTGAAATTTTATGATAGATAACTAGTGGTTTATACGAGCCTAGCCAAAGCTTGTTTCAAGCCTTTAATTTTGGAACTCCGGCTTGGCTAGCTCATGTATGTTTTAGAATCCAAGGTTGGCCCAAGTTGAAGAAACCAAAAACCCCACCTCTATTTGACAAGACTTAAGGGGGTGTTTGGAATTTGCTTATTGGGTTATTGCCATCTTTAAGTTTGTTACAGTATGACGATTGTGATTGTCTCTACAACGATTTTAGGTGTGGTGATGCTTAACAGTTAGGGAGTTTTGTCAAATATGCCATTTAGCAGGCCATTAACCGGTTTCCCGGTGACACTCTCCGTTTGGCCTTAAGGAATATTGAGTTGGTTCCTTTGTAAACTAGAAACCACCACCATTGTTGTGCATGTTGTGATATGTATTACCATCACCATCACAACAATTACTGAAATCCACCACTACCGCCATATCTACACTAGCATTGTCCACCACCACCTCCCCTTCTTGCCTAAATCTAAACTGAGTGCCTAGATCGACGCAAGGTGTGCTTAAACCCAAATATCATGCCCATAAATTAAATAGAACCCTAGCAACACAAATGCACAAACTGAAATACAAGTGCATAAACGCGAACAGGACAAAAGCTTCTCGCAACCAATTTTGGGACGTTTATGGCAATAACCCTTGCTTATTTAAAAAAACTTATGATGTTTAGTAAAATTGTTTATTCGGTGTTAAGATGAAGTTTAAAAATAAAACGTGTTTGGTTGAGATTATCTAGTAGCAAAATGTAATAAACAGATAAATTATTTTTTAGTATTTGGCAAATGGTGCTTATGTGTGTAATTAGGAAATAACTTATCAAAAACTCTTTAAATAAGTCAATAAGTAAAAAGCAAGTAACTTTTCAAAAACTTTTTATTTAAGTCAGGAAGTTCTAGTGCCAAACCGTAATAAATTAAAGATCAAAACCGCAAAATTTGAAAATCCATTTAAATACTATTCATCAAATTTGCCAAAACTATGAGTGAGCATTTGAACCAGACCGGTTTCGAAGAATATTGTGGACCGTGGACCGGACCGGATGAGACTTATCGGGTCCATGTTCGGTTTTTCCGGTTCTTTGACACGATTGGACAGGTACAACTTTACATGCATACATTAGAAGTCGTTAAAACACATTTTTGGGTTTGATACAACTCATTTAAACAATTATGTTGTTGGGTTTGATACATTACAACTCGTTAAAATGAATATATTTTTGGGTTTGATATAATACAACTTATAAAAATGAATACGTTCCCGTTTCTTGTACCCATTGAACCAATCAAACTTTGATTGTTTATATCATTTGTTTGAACTTTGAATCAAATAAGCTAATGACTTTATCATATTTCTTGCATAACTATTCTAACTTTATCTATAGCATTATAACTTACAAAATTAATTTTCCAAATAAAAACACCTAACATACAAATCAAGTTCACCAATAAAAGTTAACAATCTTAACACAAACATACAAAAGTAATTACCGTAACACCAAAAATCATAATTTAAAATTTAAAATCGATCCAACTAACAAACGTCATAATTTAATCTTCCATTTGCCTATTCCCTGTATCATTGTCATCTAACTCTAACATGTTTAAAGCTTGTGTAATTTCTACATAAATACAAAATGAAAATGTTGTTTGTATTTAATAAAAGTAATAATTGAAAAATTGAAATATTTCAGCTTTAATATCAAAACTTTGAAGGATTGTAACTCATTAAATATAACATCAAAAACAGCAAAACTATAGTCTAAATTCATCTACAAACTCTAAATTATATGTTGGAAAAAACCGCATGTCAATTCGACTTAAAACGAATGAGATTTGTTTGTTTAAAAAATTTCACAGAATACAAAAGTTTAAATTTGTTCTGAAAAGTTGAAATACTTTAGTCTTCATATCTCAACTTTGGAGGATTGTAATTCATTGAATATAATACCAAAAACAATAAAATTATAGTCTGGAATCATTTACAAACTGTAAACTACACTTTGGAAAAAATCGCATGTCAATCAAACTTAAAACGAATGAGATATGGTCGTTTAAAAAATTTCACATAATACAAAAGTTTAAATCATGTCCAAAACCGGTTTTTACCCGTAACCGATAAAAAAAAAACGGACCGGTTTTGATCAAATCCTAGAACCGAAAACCGGCCCAGGGTCCAAAAAAGGTCTAGGTCCAGGTCCGATCCGGTCCATAGGTCCAAATGCTCACCCCTAGAGAAAACCATAGGGTCATCTTTTTTATTTGCTCATAAATAAATAATTGTAAAGAAAAAGTCCGTTAAAGTGTAAAACATGTAATTTACTTGGAATAAGGACTAAAGTTGCGAGGGAATCTCTTTAGGGACAAAAACAAAATTGCAGCTGAACTTAAGGACGAAAATGTATTTTTTTTTTCTATATTAAAGTCCATCTCCTGTTTAACATTAAATGATAAGTACATCTCTTGTTAACATCAAATGATAAGTACAAACACAAGAGAAACAAAAAAAACCAACAACTCCCTTAAAAGTTGATTCAACGTTCAATCATTAAATTGTTTTTTTTTTCCTTGACATGGATGATGGATCGATGAACATAAAAACCTTTCCGCCTCTTTTTTATTACAATCACCACTGAACAGAAAATTCTTATTTTCTTTGTAGACTAATTAAAAGAAACACAGCTACAAAACATTACGGACTTCTGTTGTTATTTTTCAAGAATGTTGTGGATGCTTGCAAATATGCATGCACATTAATTTGTGATGTTTTGATTGAAACGGATAAAAAAGTTAAAAGATTCTTCTAATTTTTAAGTTCTAGTTTGATTATTTGATATTAACATTATATATACACACGCGACAAAGATGTCAGAGTGGCCATTAACTAATTGAAAAACTTTATACACAAATACAAAGTCTAGCTACAGCCGGCTTAATTAGAAGGATAAATCTTGTTAAAAATACTACTAATTAATTAAGCTCTTGTCTCATCTCAGTTTCTCCATCCCTATATATATATATATAAGGCATCTTCTGCTATTTTTACTTGATTAAAAAGTAGATGTAAGTTGGAAGCGATACATATATCATCAATGGACTCCATCATCACTATGGATGATCATGAAGATGAAGCTGATCATCAAGAGCAAGATCACGTGGTGTCAGGAGAGAGATTGAGATTGTACGAATGCATATTCTGCAAGCGCGGGTTCACCACAGCACAGGCTTTGGGTGGACACATGAACATCCACAGGAAAGACAGAGCTGCTAAGGGTAGCCCTAACAATGATCTGAGTAATAATAGTAAGCTACATCGAGACCCTAGTACTTGCCATGTAGTCCCTAGATTCTATCAGCCGGTTTTCTCAACTCCTAGTGATCTTCCATGTTTTTCATCCACATCAAGTACTCACGTGCGACCTATAAACCACGGAAACAATAATCATCAAGATGTTCATGGAGTGATCACTAGTCCATCAAGCTTACGCCTACAGTTTGGCTACAGGTCACATGATCAAAATCCAAAAAGGACCATTAATGGAGGTGGAAATGAAGAAGACGAACTGGATTTGGAGCTTCGGCTTGGCCACGATCCATGAAAATGAAAGCCTTCTTAATTAATACTATATTATTAGTTTCATATGGACTGGCCATGGCCCTCCAAATGTCTTTTTGGTAAATTTTTGGCAAAGGAAGCTTTGAATTCCTTAAGGTATAATTAATTATGATGTTTTTGAGGTAGAAATCTTAGTTGTTTTCCATCTTAGTTTAGGGTGGATACGAGTCACGAGATACAATCATTTTTATGTTTTGCATTAATCATATTCTGTAAATGAATAAGTTCTTTTCAGTTTTTGCAATTAGTTGCAACTTATATTATGCTAATTAAATAAGCTGCTAAGAGATAGTGTTAAATGCACACTAATGATAGTGTTGAGCTTATTCACATGTTAATTAATTAATGTGATTTTCGATACAAAATAGATACTATTATTAGTATTATGTTAAATGACTGACTAATACAAAAGTAAATGAATATTTATTAAATATATTGTTATTTTGTATAAAGAATATATTATATATTTTTTTATTAAAATGGCGAAGGAATATATAAATGAATATTTATTAAATATATTGTTATTTTGTATAAAGAATATATTATATATTTTTTTTTATTAAAATGGCGAAGGAATATATAAATGAAGCAAAGACTAGCAAATAGCTAGAAGGTTATCTTAAAAACACAATAATAACGTAAAATACATTGTTTCGTGCGTGTGCATTTCACCTAATTGTAAACCTAATCATAATCTACCAAATGCAAGAAAACAATGTGAATTTAACAAATTCATCATTTCCTTTGTCTTAAGTGATATAAATTAAGAATTTGTCATCGGGCTTTTAGAATTTGTACTTTAACTTTCAATAAAATTTTCAAATTAAAATATGTTGAAGAAAATCATGTATTAGCTATGATGTTTTTATCCTCTTATCTCTTAACGTTTTCTTAGCTTATCTTTGATAATTCAAATTGATGTATATATAGATCTTTAAACGATTGGAATGAACGGAGAGAGAAGGAAACCTAATTGGTTCCTATTGAATGTTTACTTTTGTTTTCTTTATGGTATCAGAGCGATTTCTCTAATCGGCTGAGTTCATCATTCAAGTGCAACGATGGCCGAACTTGATGACGTTGGAGGCAACGACAATCATAAAGCCAAAAATCCTTCCTCTAATCCCGATTCTCCTTACTATGTTCATCTAATTGATTATTCTCGTCAGATGCATGTGAATGACAGTTTGAACGACAATAACTATGCGGATTGATCAAGAGAGATGAACGATTTTCTCATTGCCAAAAATAAGGCTGGTTTCATCGACGGAACCATCCCAATAGTGGCGGTTTTGTATAGGTGCCCATAGTGGCACCGGCAATACCTACCATGTCTGTTCGCAGTGCAAAATTTTCGATTTTTTTTTTCTATTTTCTACTATAAAATGTGTCACCGACAACACATACTACGAAATCATGCGTCCGTCCCTGCATCCCAAAACCTATAGAAGATCATCTAGAATATAGAGCATGGCTATGCAATCGTAAAAGGGTAGATCACCAGCGCCATGGAAAAGGAGATCAGAGACAGTGTAAAGTATGCAACGATAGCTTAGCAGAATTGGGATGATCTCCAAGAAAGATTCGGGAAAGAAAGCGCTCTGAGGGCGTATGAATTGAAGTGAATCCTAACCAATATGCGACAAGAAAAGCACTCTATCTCTTCCTACTTCTCCGACACACTAGAAACTTTAGGGGAAAATGGCTAATAATCGAAGAACATCAAGAAAGAATGGTGTGGAGGGGTGAGGAATGACCAGGAGGCGAGCATGTATTTATAGGAAAAATTTCTCCAATGTGCATCACACACTTCGATCCACCCGTTGGCCGACACATGTCCAGTTTTGGTTAGAGCCATGTCGCCCCCTTCTAGAAGGTATGCACATCGCGCACATGTGTGTGATGAATTTTCATAATTTCAAAATTGCATAACTTTTTCATACGAGCTCTGTTTTTGATGTACTTTATATCCACATGTAGCTATCGATGATATCTACAACTTTCATTTAGACTTTGTCGGCTAGTTTTTACTTAGTTTATTTCACACATGCTTAAACTGTTAAAGTCCGTGTAAAATGCATAACTTTGTCATCCGACGTCCGTTTTTGACTGTCTTTATATTGTTGAACATCTATCAACGAGATCTTCAACTCTCGTTTAGATTATTTTGGCTAAAAATCGATCGATCTAAAATTCGATTTCTGAGCTGTATACTGCTACGCTGAATCGTATAAAAATCGTAACTTCCTCCAATGAAGTCAGATTTAGACTTCTATATATGCACGCTCTCGGTTTAATGACTACTACGACTTTGGATTAGATCACTAAGGCTAAAAAGCTATCTCTTCGAGTCACTATTTACGATATCCGTGGTCGTATCGAGTTGAACGCAAAACTTCAACGTATCATAACTCCTTCGTTATAAGTCCGATTTAAGCGTTTCTTATATCTTCGAAATCATTGTCACAACTACTTCAACTATCATTAAGGATATTCGTTATTATTATTATTCTATTTAGACGTGTATTTTATTCTTATTTTATTATTTCTTTATAAGCACGTATACTACAAATAGTTACACATAGAATACATAGTCTTCACAAAATTTTCTTTTACTATATAGAATGTGTTACACTTGTTGACCCTAATTTATTATATCATCTTATTAATTGTCTAGCGAGAAACGCGAACGTTACATCATTCCAATGGCATTGCAGTTTCTTTGACGATACATCCGTTGTCACATTTCATTTCTTATAAAAAATTTACTAACTCACATAAAGTTTTTTTGGCAGCCATCTCTTCACTAGATGATCCCAAGCATTATTTTCAAGTAGTCAAACATCAATGTTGGAGAGATGCCATGAAAAGGGAAATCCAAGCTCGTAAGAACAATAACACATGGATCTTGACAAACTTACCTCCCGGAAAAGAAGTCAATTGATTCAAAGTGGGTCTATAAAATCAAATACAAGCCATCTGGTGAAGTCGAGCGCCACAAAGCAAGGCTGGTCGCGAAAGGGTTCACTCAAGTTGAAGGTATAGACTTTCATGAGACGTTTGCACCTATAGCCAAGCTTGTCACTGTGAGAACCATGTTAGCTGTTGCTGTTCAAAAATGTTTGACTATCTATCAACTCGACATAAATAATGCCTTTTTGCACGTGGATTTATATGAAGAAGTGTATATGAAGATACCACAAGGGTTAGCAAAAAAAGGAGATACGAGGGTATGTTGCCTCAGAAAGTCATTGTATGGTCAGCGTCAAGCTTTGAGGAACTGGTACAATAAGTTTACCAAAGCTCTCCGTCACAATGGATTTCAACATTCAAGGGTTGATCACTCACTTTTTGTTTTTAAGCAAAACGACATCTTTATTTTTGCCTTCATTTATGTGGATGATGTCATACTTTTGGGAAATAATACTCAACAAATAGAGAAGGTCAATACTTTCTCGATGGCCAATTTAGCATCAAAGATTTGGGACTGTTGAAGTACTTCCTTGGTATTGAAGTAACTTGAACACCAGATGGAATTCTTCTTAGTCAAAGGAAATATACTTCAGATATACTTGCTGATAGTTGTTTAGAAGGTTGCAGGCCTAGCTCTTTTCCAATGGAGCAAAATATTCGTCTCACCGTTGAGGATGAGTCTCCTTCGGTTGATGCAGGAAAGTATAGGCGACTCATTGGGCGACTTCTTTATTTATAGGTTACTCGACCCAACATCACATTCGCGGTCAACACACTAAGCCAATTTGTCTCCTCTCCTCGACTTATGCATTGGAATGCAGCTCTCCGTGTCTTATGCAATCTAAAGGCCACACATGGTCAAGGCATCTTCCTTCCAGCTAGTGTAACGTTGACTGGATATTGTGAATCGGATTGGTTGGGATGCCCCTTTATGAGGCGTTCTAAAACTGGTTATTTTATCACGCTCGGTGGTGCTCCTATTTCTAGGAAGACAAAGAAACAGTTTGTAGTGTCACGCTCTCCAGCTGAAGCTTTATTGTGAAAACCAAGCTACTTGCCATATTGCCAATAATCAAGTTTTCCACGAGCGTACCAAACATGTTGAAATTGATTGCTTCTTTGTTCGTGAACGCATGGAATGTGGTGAAATTTTGCCAGCTGAGATACACACCAAGGATTAGCTGAGATACGCACCAATGATAAACTTACATACATGTTCACCAAACCTCTTGGCACTGACCGGTTTCCTCTGTTACTTGACAAGATGGGCGTTCCTGATCTTCACATTCCATCTTGAGGAGGAGTGAAGAAAATCATGTATTAGCTGTCATGTTCTTATGCTATTATTTCTTAACGTTTTCTTTGCTTATCTTTGATAATTCAAATTGATGTGTATATAGATCTTTAAACGATTGGAAATGAACGGAGAGAAGGAAACCTAATTGGTTCCTATTGAATGTTTACTTTTGTTTTCTTTATCTATACTACTAACTTTTATTTTAAACAAAAGTATTATAATACACTTTCTATTAAGATGTTTTTTTGAATCTTTTAACTTTTGAACTTTTGAGTTTGATGTATTTTATAATTTTAAAAGCAAACAGCTATTTTTATCAAATATTTTTATATAAATAAAAATTATGGTTTTTAGTTTTTAATTTGCAATTATCAACTATCAGCTAGGTTTGACAAACATTTCTTAAAAATCATAATAAACATTGATGTGTGCGATTCGGATTTTGTTTTATAACGACCCGGATCTCAGGCTTTTAGGATTCGAATGTCAGAACATTTTGTTTTTGACGTGTCTATCACAATTGATTATCAATAATCACTTTGATGGTGTTAATCCGGTGAGATTTAAGTAATGGTGGCGTTATTACTTTTTTCTTTAAGATTGCTTGACTCCATTTTTAAAATCAGAATTATAGTAATCATTTAGTAGTTAGAAATTATACAAGAATTGATTTTTACATTCTCCGTACATAAAAAAATATTATTTATTACAAGCTGTAATCATAATAATGAACAAAATTAGTGGTCATTTAACAAATTAAATTCACAAGAAATACCAAAATTGATGGCCATTTAACAAATTTATCATTTCCGTTAATATTAAAAAGTATCGATCATTTCGCTAATTATTTTTATTGTTACAACTTCATATCAGAAATCAAAATATATAACCCCAGCCAACTAAATATATATTTACTACGTTCTAAAAAAACTAAATGTTTTTTTACGATACTGAAACATGGATGAAGTTAATATATACACGGGATTTTCATGGTGGTTTTAATGTCTAGGAAAAAATTATGACTAGAAAATAAACCCCTGTTGACTGTTGTATCATTAATACATTCACCAAGAACACTGACTCTGTATTTAATTATATCATTGGGTGACAAAATGACTTTTTAAAAAAAAATATTTTATATTGTATATAAATATAATTTATAATTTTGTTTACTAGAAATTACTGAATTTTATCAGCAAAAATTAACTTAAGTGTATATATATATATATATATATATATATATATATATATATATATATATATATATATATATATATAAAAACATTTAGCATGTTTTGCTAAATTTTAAGAGGTACACCCCTTAAAGCAACATTTACAACAACTGTATGCATATCCGGTCAAAAGGTAAATCAATCAAAATTGAAAATTGAAACCACTATTTCTCAATTTCAGCCAATTGAATCGATCAACACCAATCGAATATGTTGCTACATTGTTGCACCCTTCCTCATCCACGTTATATATCATCTCGGTGCTCTTCAATCTTTGGTACCCTAAATACCTCTACCATCGGATCATTCTCCTTCACCATCGATGCAATGACAAACCCTGGCTACCACAATCTTCAAACTCCTTCATCAAAGATCATAGCAAGCCATCACCCGCTCGGCCATTTACCATCACAATCACGATCTGGTGGCAGAGAATCGACACTTGGTCTACACATATACAGTAAGATGACTAATTACACAGGTATGCTCTTGATTTTCTGGTTTGGCGAGTTGGCTATCCCCTTTCTGGAAAAGGTCGAACTCCTCCGAGAAAAAAGTTAAAAATCGAGAGGTGATATATATAACAAAAAAACCTTGAAATCAGTCCAACGACTCTAATCTCCTCATCTCCTAGAACATTTACAAGACTCCTTTATTAGGTTTGATTAACAATTTGTTTTCTTGATTACTTTCTTTCTCTCTCTCTCTCTCTCTCTCTCTCTCTCTCTCTCTCTCTCTCTCTCTTTCTCTTTCTCTCTCTCTCTCTCACACACACACATCTGGTAGTTTTTCAGTGTGATTGTAATCTAGGGTTTTAAATATGAATGCTTTTTTATTTTCAGATTTTTTTTTGATGAAAACCTGCAATAGAGGAGCCATTATGAGGAGGATTCAGACCACTTTAAAAGGTAACTGTCAAATGCGACCCTTTGTTTTTTTATGGGAAACTACAAGAAAAGAAAGACCACTTTGTTTACAGCTGCCAATGATATATCAGAGCAACAAGAAAAGAAATTATGGTCCATTTTGGTTATTGGAACATTGTGAGTACAAATTTTCTTACTATTTCTTTTACTAAAATCATATCAAGAGGGTTAAATCTTCTATTCTCAAATCCAATTTCTTTTACTTTTTCTTTTACTAAAATCACATCAAAAGATTGATATATTGACTCTTGACATTGGTGTGGTATATAGATATGTTTCACAAAATCAATATAAGTATCTCTATTTACCATTAGATCCAACACAAAATAAAGAGTACGTTGCAATTTTCTCTATTGGAGGGCCTAATTCTCGAGTTTTGGTTATAAAGAATCGGAAGCAAGCTAAGCATTATCATATATATACAAAGAAGGTTGCTATTTTCTGCATTCCTTTGAGCTACAGTTCATTGGCTATGTTAAGTTACTTAAAGGTTTTGACACTGATATTTGCCGGAACCAATCCTGGTTACACAACTTGTAAAATTGTAATGGAAACTGCTACTGTTATGCAAGAATTGACCCAGTCAAGGTAAGTAGATTTTTGTAAACTGCCCTAAAACTTTCATTACTTCACATAAAAAACTTTCATCTGTTACTGATTTAACAAAATTGATTTAAATACTTAATTCAGTTCGATATATTTGCCTTTTTCTTGTGGTGTTGTATGACCATATGATGTTGACTCCTTATTGCTGGATTTGATGACAAGTATCCTCGACTATAAGTATTAACAAAATTGAGATGCTCTTTTTCATGATTTATTGCTTTAATTGTTTTAAAATGCATATTTCTTTCCTTATTGGCATATAACTAAAAAATAACATTTTTAAAGTGCTAATCTATAGAGATACAATTCTTTTACCATTGGCTCTAGAATGATCAACATATTATTAGAGATTTAGATCACTAAAAGAATAAATAGATATATCATGCATGTAGATCCCCCATGTTTATACTTTCCCTCTATGTCTCTATCTAAAACTCGCCACTGTCACAATGATTGCTACTTGGTTTGGAATGAAAACTCAAATTGATTGGAGTTTGGTTTATGTATAGTTAGGTTTCAAGAGGTCAATCAGCTATGTATTCTCATGTTAACAACAAAAGTATCATAATTATGCAATTTATAATTTTTTATAGAGCATTTAAGAATTTTTGTTAACAGAAAATGGGACATTTTGTCATTTTTGAACTCTGCATCCATTAATGGAGGCTGCATAAGGCTGCATTTCTGGGTCTTCAATATTTTATCACATGATGGTGGAGGTTTTTTTAATTTTTCAATGTGTGCTTATTGTTGACTGTTTGACTATTTATGAAATGTCTAAATTAGCCTTTGATTTGTAAGTGAATTGTTGAGGTAGCTCATATGGGGAGGTTTTGAGTCAATTATTGGTCTTGTGAAAAGGTGTCGAGGGTTTTCAGTTAATTAGTGATCTTGATCTTGTGAAAAGATAGATTATGAGCAAATGGCTCTTCATTTTGCTAAGAAAGTAAGAATTTTACGAAGAAAAGAAGAATTTTCAACGCTGCTGATATCATTACTGCACCTTATTGTAAATTAGAGTATTGTAATAGATATCCTGAAATTTAAATACATGTTTTAGTTTGATGGATGATAATGCACTTGTTTTAAATAATTTTAGCACCATCACCTATTTGCAAATTGTTGTAAAACTTGTTTGAGAGTTGCCAATTGTTTTTTTTTTTCAATAAAATACTTGATTAAGCATATAATGTTAAATTTAATTATTATTTGAATGTTTTTTTTGTATAGTAGTATAATTGTTATCCGTGGCTTGATTTTAATTAGGTTTATAATTATTCATTAACAATATATTTTAACATGTCATATGTTAAAGTAATACCATGTTTAAAAGATGTCGGAACTATACAAATAATATTATCACAATCATAAGTAACTTATCTATTATACATATTTTTATATTGGACTTGATTTTAATTAGGATTGTAATCATATTATGGTAAATATTTTTATACTGTGCTTGATTTTAATTAGGTTTGTAATCATCCTCCTTAATAAATGAAAGTTTTTTTGTCACATGTCAATCTTTCATGAATTTTGACATTTGTCATTTTGTGGTATTTTTAAAATAAATATTATCCACTTGTCAATTTTTGGTTTGTTTCAATTTTTAAAATTAAAGTCATATACTTATATATGTAAAGTATTAAATATGATATATATGATATTAAATTGCAATAAATATGTATCTTCTTTATTTTAAAGTTGTACATTAAAAAATATTTTCTGTTTACACTTTAATGTTTAATCTTTTTTTAAATCAACTCGTGTGATACACGGGTTTCACACCTAATATCATATAAATGATAAATCTATTGTTTTTATCATATAGATGTTCTTTTGAAAAATCAATGGATACAAATGGTTGTGTGAGTAGGTGTATGGATGCAAATTTGATAACACATTAGTTTTTTTTTTCCAATGTATTTTTTGATAACATATTAGTTTGCTTTCTTTAATTTGATAACATATTAGTTTGCTTCCATTAACTTTTATATACTAATAGTTCATAATTTACCACACAATATTTATATTTTAGTATTACATGTTTCTTTTTTCGTTGCACTTTTGTGGATTATGACAATTTATAAAAACAAACTAAGTGTTTGTAAAAAACTATTCACCATTACAAAATTTTTTAAAATAAGAGGCACGTTTCATTAATTTTTTAGTTGCTTCAAATGTCAAAGTTTTTATATGTATGCATTTTGTTTACAAAATCAGTTTAGTTGTTACGACCACCACCCATTGTCCTTCCACTCCCTCCCCCTCCTCCTCCCACACACACACACATACACACCATCTTTAAAATCCGATCTATAAAGGAGCACAAAATATAAAACAACATAACTATAGCGTTTAGGGGAAAATCTCTCATTTCTCGATGTCCATTAAAGAATACATTGTCTATCGGAAAGAAAACGAATCGTTGAACTGAAACTAACGATTAGTGATATTTGTCAATATATTGTGTCTTATTTTTAACATAACATGTTTCCTAAAACATTCTAATCGTCTAATTGAAACTAATCTCTCTCTTTTTACATGTGTGTGTGTTTGTTTATGTTAACATGTAACTACATAAAATAAAAATGTATTATCTATGAACCTATCTCCACATCTGTCCATATCTAGGTAATATCTATCTAACCTTTCTGTTTTCTATCCTTAAAAAATATGACTCTTATAGATAATTATTTAGATGTAGTCAACTATTTGCGCAAAAATTCTAATCGTCTTTAAAAACCAATTTGGAAAAGAAATTATTCACACCCGTCGCTTGACGCGGTTAAACGGCAAATAGCTTAATAAGCATTTAGCATATTTTGCTGAATTTTAAGAAATACAAACCCTCATACATCATATACAACAATTTTATGCAATTATTCTTATTTGGTGAACATACATATGGCTTTGACCCGATCTCATTCCATATCCCGTCCAACAACCTCCCCACTATTTCGTCATTTTCTTCGGCTTTATACTCCTATACCTCAGTTAATCTTCTTGACCATTTATATAACACCTCCACTATTCTGCATTTACCGTCTACTTCTTTACCTCTTCCACGACTCTCCTCTTTCTCCATAACCAATGACCAACACCACCGCACACCATCTTCTTCTCCTCTCTCCTTTGTACTTTCTCTTTCACGACGAACTGGGTTGTTGCACACCCTTCGACGACCACCTGTTTCTTCTCCCCTCCCCCTCCCCCCTTTTCAGCTCTCTCACCAACATCACGATCGATAACCAACATTCCATGATATGTTTTCCTATTTCATGTTTTGATTTAATTTTTTGTATATATGTTAGGGCTTATCAACTTCTTCCTTCCTCTTACTACTTACGCTCATCCACCTTCTCTGCGGTTGCATACAGTTTAGAAGGAGACCGAATTCAACTCCTTTCCTTGGGTACTTTCATGTTTGTTCATCGAGCATCTTGAGTGTAGCCATGAACCAAATATCTACTTTATTTTACATGTTGTTGTGTTTCCTATATTCTACTTTCCCAACTTATTTTTGTATATTTTTTACTCAAAATCTCAGGAAACCCTTGCCTCACCACGATGGAACATGCTCCTGCAAAGTCTATGGGTTACTTTGGTGATGTCGGTAATTAGATCATACATAAGTAGGTGACAAGCTTTATTTTGGGTGAAAGAACGCTTCAAAAGACACGCCACTCTTTCTCTTTCTCTCTTTCTCTCTCTCTATCTCTCTCGTTTTCGGTATCTTCTTCTTTTGATGATTGGTTCAATTTTATTTGCTTGCAGAAGGTTTTAGAGGTGGTGTTAGTTGAGCCAACGACAACGCTCCCCTCTCTGGTAGTACCAGGTAAGAACCCTAAATCGATTTGTGTGTGTTTTGCAGTCCAATGTCTGACTTGGATTTGGATGGAAACAAATTCACTTATTTCTTGTGTTTAACCCTGTTTATATGTAGCTATGTATATAGCTATTATTTTCTACACACACACACACTTCCATATCCATAGCCACACAGGAACACAAATCACATCCACATCAATTGTGGCTGGAGCGTAAAAAAAACCTGAATAAATTTTTTTTGATTATTTTTCTATAATTTTTTTCATAGGCCAATAAGATTAAGAGGCTTTGACCCCACGGAGACACCACATCGTCATTACAATGATTGGATAAGGTAAATGAAATATAGGGCCGTAATTGGAAAAACTATTTTTCTTAATCTAATATTCAACTAATAATAAAGGAAGTTATGGGGAAAACATACTTTATTCTTGCTACAAATTAATATGAGACAATGTTTATCTTCTTAACAACACCCATAACTTGCAGACAACAGGTTGACCAAACATTATGGTTTAGATGAAGATAACAAAACTCATGATAGGGAGACAAGGGTAAAATGACCGAAGACTTAACATGGGGAAAACTTACTTCATCTGTCAAAAAGACTTAAATGCCCTTCTTATCTCCAAGGTCAATGCTTTCATCTTTATGATAATTCTGTTTGCTTTGATAGGAAAAAAGTCAATGGGATGTATCTAATCAATATGGAGTTGTCATTTATTCATGTATGGTAAGAAACATATCCCAATTAAGGAAATAATTTAGTTGTTTTCCTTTTTGTTTTAAAAATTTGATAATAACAACCATTCCTTTCTTTTTGACTCAATTTCACTCCAGTATTACTATGACATGGAAGAAAGTCTGATAGTTCCTATTTCTTGGTTGTTTATTAATCCTTGGATGTGTATGCATTTTTAGGATGTGAGGACTCCACTAGAAGAAGACATGAAAACTATTCTTGTTTTTTTTTCATCTCATGAACGAATATTACAAAATAAGACATTATAGACAGGTATGTGTGTTGTTTGTATTGTCTAAACCTGTGTTTTGCATCTTAATGATTTTTTTTGGCTTTTTGCATCTTAATGCCACTTTTGATGACCGGTGTGATAGATTTTTAATGGGTGGAAGTTTACTTGGTTTTTTTATTTCATCCTATGTTGACATGATTCCTGATCTCGATTTCAAAGATTAAAGCAAGGGATAATTGTTTTATTATTTTTTATTGTCAGATCTCTAACTGATCTTGTATCAAAACCAATCAGTTATGCAAGAGTTCTTCCTATTTCATCAGTGAATGCAAGCTTTGGGGCTGGTCCACTACTCAAAATGCAGTAAGTATAAAATATCAACTTCAGTCTTTTGTATATTGTTTTATATCCAACTAAGAATCCTAAAATATAAACAAGGGGTATTGATCTAATATGCGATTTTATTAACTGTATCAATAAAAGACATAGGAAAAATTGTTTGTTACAACATCTCCAATCAAAGTTTAGTTATAGCCTTTTACCGTTTTAAATAAGCATTTGACAAGCTTATTAACTTTCAAGTGTTCCAAACTTTTAGGGATTTATCATCTACAGGATATTTTATTTTTTGCTCATTTGGTTTATATGTTTTATCTCCTCATTTTCTATTTTATCCCTCTTAGTTATATGTTGATCTAATCGTTTATTATTTTATGAGTAACTAATATATTCTATTAAATACACAAAAGAATATTTATTTAGAATTTTTTTTATTAAAAAAGCTTTGGTCAAGACAATTAAAATGAACATATAACTTTTGAAGAAAATAAAACAATTGTACAATAACTTATCATCTTTTACTTTATAATTATATAATATGTCAAAAATAAATCAATGTGTTTAGAAATCGATAAATTAATAAGAATTGTATACTTTTACCCTTATAACTTCAAAAGATGAAAAATCTAAAGAAACAAAAGTTAGACAGAAATTACAAATATAAATATATTGATGGCTCAAATATGTAATTTATTCAATTTTAATTATTGGTAGGTTTAATATAAAGAAATGTTAAATATGGTTATACATGACAATAACTGCTATATATGTTTTTAACCAGGATAAATTATTTATATATAATAAACAGATTTACATATAAAGTAGCAACCTACTTTCATATCTTTCAATGCTCTTAAAATTACATTAATGTAAATAGTATTTTCATTATTTTTTTTAATATATTTCTTTTTGGTTTTGATTTCTAAATGTATTGATCTTAACTTTATTTTTTGCAGGAAGGCATACACAATCGAGTGTTGGACAACTTTGTTGGCAGGTTTTCCTAGAGGACAAGGAGATCTATAATTTGGTGTCTATGTATTATGTCCAAATATTATATATAAAATATTATTTTTCGTTTATTATAATTTGATTGCTATTTAAACTAAACAATTATAGCATTGCACTATAGTGGATGCGTATGAATAAAATGGATCGAGTTGTATATTTAATTATTGTTAGTGAACATTGAACATGTGGGTTGAGTAGTGAGAGTTTTTAAGATTGCCTTGAATCGAGTTTTTAACATACTTTTTATTTGGTGTAGTAAACTATTTTTGCAGAAAAACTATCCGCCTCTACAAACAAATTTCTAATTCGAGTTTTAGACTAATACAAAATCCCTCACCCCACTATGACGTCTCTCAGACTCTTGAACTTGCACCACCCACTTAAACCACTGAAGCGCCGCCCTAAACCACCTCCGTGAATCAGTCGTGAAACCACCTTGTCGGCAACCACCTCCCTCTCCTTTCCTCTCTCATCTTTTTTCATCAGCCGCCAGATTTGATTTCACCAGATCTGAAACAGAAGTCATCGAAAACCGCCCCCTCTCTGATCTCGTTTCACTGGTCACCAATGTATGTGTTGGAATGAAAATGGTATCATGATACACCGATACTTCACATGGAGGTGGAGTTTTTTGTGTTGCACACCAACTGTTTGATGAAAGTCCTCTTAGAATTTTTTAGTAAGTAGGGACTGATTTGACGATAACAAAAAAGCTTTGCAATGACCTGTTTAAAAAAGTGCTTAATTTTGGATGAATTACATTTCGCTTGCTAAAGAGTGGTCGGCGGCATCACAAATCTATGTAGGTATCTTTTATTCTTTTTGTTATTCGGTTTGCATCAATTAGACTTAAACCAATGCTACTTTCTCTAAAAAAATATATTTGGTGATGGATCAATACTAGAAGATAAAAATATATCATTTTTTTTGGTCCATCTTATAGAAGTTTCTCTAATTGCTATGGAGGAGGAACTAATCTACTAAATAGCTTATGTTCACAAAATAAAGAATCTCTATAAATATGCATGCATTAAGGCCCTTAGGTTAAATTGAATTTCACATTTCAATATCCTATTAAGTAACCAACAATCATATAAAAAGTGATAAAGTTTAGGCTTAATCATTAAGTCCTTAATAGAACACCAAAAGTGATTTAAAAGCTATTATGATCAATTTTTCCAAATCTGTCACCCGACTGCTAAAATCCGTGCAAGTCAATAAGAACACCTAAAAATCATGAGACTTATTTTTATGGAAATCTTAGTGTGTCTAGTTTCTTCAAACTTTGAATCATATTTCAAAATTCCAAATCCTTAAGGGGTAAAATTGGCAATCTTCTCAAGTTGGTCCTTGCTATCACAAATTTCATGCATTGTCTTCAAAAAATCATTATAAATTCATTAGAACTCTAAATGCCAAAAATCCAAATCATATAGTTAGATATGGATGTATAGTTTCCTACATATAAAGGGATTGATGTGATTCTTAGTAGATTGGTACAGTTTATTCCAAAAGTGTTGAGTGGTCCAGAAAGTGACAACTTAAAGTTACTAACTTGTAAATTTAATATAAAATGAACAAAAAATAATTAGAACGAGATCTTTATATTTCTGGAAAGATAAAAGGGGGAACTTTATCAGTATTATTTTATCGAAATTTAAGAATAGGTTGAAAGGTAGGAAAACAGATCCCAAAAAGAGCACTGCAATCAAAGAGAAGATAAGAAATATATATATACATAAGTTTTATAACAGTAATACAACAAAGCACAAACTAAATAATGTTATAATTGTTGTGTAGGTTCTTGAAAAGGAAATGATCCATCTTGCTAACGCTAGCTTATTTTCAAGTTCAAGGATGTGAGTTACACTAAGTCTCCTATTATGTGTACGTAATCACATATGATTTATGTGGCTAAGATTCATTTTCGCGTTCTTGATTCAATAATTGTTTTTTCCACTTTAATAATATGTGATTAAATATATTTAATCATATGTGATTATATTTTTCTAATCACATATGATTTTATTTGGAAAAAACGAATCTTTTCTGTATAAATCATATGTGATTAGATACATACAATCACATGTGATTATATACACGATAATAAATATTGAACCAAGAACACGAAAACAAATCTTTATCCAAATTAATCATATGTGATTAAATACATCTAATCACATGTGATTATATGAATCTAATCACATATGATTTATGTGGACACAATTCATTTCCGCTTTGTCGATTCAATAGTTGTTTTCATGTATTTTACCACATGTGCTTATATGTATAATCGTATGTGATTAAGTATATGAGCACAACTATTGAATCGGGAAGGAAAAAATGAATCTTGTCCACTTCAAATCATATGTGATTATATACATAATCACATATGATTAAATATACAAAAGCAATTATTCATCGAAACCGCAAAAATAAATATTGTCTACATAAATCATATATGATTGGATACATATTAATCATATATAATTTATATGGATATGATTCATTGTCACATTCTCGATTCAGTAATTGGTCTTTGTCAAATGTAATCCTATGTGATTAAATACATATAATCACATGTAATTATATGTATCTAATCACATATGATTTATATGGACAAAAATAATGATGCCTATAAATCATATGTGATTAAATACATATAATCACATATGATTATATACACGAGAACAACTATTGAATCGAGAACACAAAGATAATTATTGTCCATAATTTCATATGTGATTAAATGCATATAATCACATGTGATTATATGTATCTAATCACATAGAATTTATGTGGAAAATATTCATTTTCGCGTTCTTGATTCATTTGTTGTTCTTGTGCATTTAATTACATATGATTATGTATATCTACTCAGATATGGTTTATATGGACAATATTCATTTTCGTATTCTTTTCAATGTTTGTTCTTGTACATTTAGTCACATATGATTTTTGTACACAAGATTCATTTTCGCCTTTTCGATTCAATAGTTTTTCTTTTTCCACACTAATCATATGTGATTAAATACATACAATCACATATGATTAAATACATAAGAAAAAATATTGAATCAAAAATGCAAAAACAAACACGTAATTAAGTACATAGTACATCCATTGAATTGAGAAAGAAATAATGAATATTGTCCTCATAAATCATATTCTATTAGGTATATATAATCACATGTGATTGTTAGGTGCAATTTGTGCACCTTTTTGCACACCTTTTAGTCCCATTTCATGCATCTATTTAGCATAATTATCCTTCATTTGTCTTGTATTTCATCATATTTCATGTTAGTCTCTAGAACAACCTTATTTGCACATTTTCATGTCTTTTTCAGGTAAACCGGAGGTTGGAGCGCGCTTTAGGAAGTGTCGGGAAGCATTGGTGAAGATTTCGGGATGATCGGGCGAAGAATGAAAAAGTTGGAAAAATCAAGTTTGGATTCGGAGTCAGAGGGGAACACGGGCCGTGTCAGATTTACTCTATGTCCAACACGGGCCGTGTTGACCAAAATGTGAGCTGTTGACCATGCTGAACACGGGCCGTGTCAGATTTACTTTATGTCCAACACGGGCCGTGTTTGACCCAGAAACCAACTTTTGGCAGTTTTTCCTATCTTTCATATTACGGGTTAAGGGCCATTTTTACACACACACACAACATATCAGAGCACATTTTGAGAGGGGATTTCGAAGGTTTTTGCAAGGATTTGATCATTTATCATTTGGAAACATTATTTCTCTTATTTGTAAGTTGTAATTGCACATTATTTCCATCTTTTATTCTTGTGATCTTGTTCTATCCATGTGTGGCTAGAACCCTAATTTCTCCAATTTCATGTTTTGACTTCTTGGTAGTGACTTCATTCATATGACCTGATGTTTGTTCTTAATTTCTATCTAGTGAATTTGATTTAGCTTTAATCGAATGTTTGATTCTAATTGTGATTCTTATTGGCCATTTGAATTAGGGTTAGGTCATTCAAGTTATCTCTTTTACAAAATCCGTAATTGTTTTGTGAAGTTGAACAAGTAACAAGCATTAAATTGATCTCTATTGAATGAATTTAGTGTAAATCTTATTCATACACTTTTACACTCCCGAGCTTATGAGGAGTATTGGGTGTTGTTGGGAACATTCACATAAAGCTTCATGCAATCTTATAATCTAATTCTAAGAGCTTCTTTCGATTAGGTTAATAAGGTTAGGGTTAATCAAAGAGCTTGTTTTGGTTAGTTAATATGGTGAATGGGAAGTGTTAGAGCTTATTAGCACTTTCAAGTACCAACTTAGATAGAATTGAACGAATATTGTGTCATCTTTGAGTCACATTGCTAAGTTGTCATACATGAAGTTGGAGTCCTTACAAAATCTAAATCTAATTCACTCGTTTAGCTGATTGCGTGTGTTTTTAATTTGTTTGTTTAGTCATTGCACTCTAAAACCCCTCTTTTTACTGTTGGTGACCATAGTACCTTGTGCAAAGAGGTATAGACTAATTATCTTGTGTCTCTGTGGATCGACCCTGCTTGCCTTGTACTACCCTTTTAGTGCAATATAATGGGATTCTTTTGGAGTATATCGTACCCCTTTATTTGTTAGGTTTGACACGCCTAACAGTGATTGTATGTATTTAATCACATATGATTTATTTGGACAATATTCATTTTTTTTGTTTTTAATTCAATAGTTGGTCTTGTGTATTTAATCATATACAATTTATATGAAAAAGATTTGTTTTCACGTTCTTGTTTCAATAAATCATATGTGTTGAAATATATATAATCATATGTAATTATATACACGAGAATAACTATTCAATCAAGAACATTAAAACAAATTTATGTCCACATTAATCATATGTGGTTGAATACTTATAATCATATGTGATTAAATATATGAGAAAAAATAATGAAACAAAAACTCAAAAATGAATATTGTTCATATAAATCATATGTGATTGGATACATATAATCACATGTGATTATATGTATATAATCACATGTGATTATATGTATCTAATTACATGTGATTATATGTATCTAATCACATGTGATTATATGTATCTAATCACATATGATTAAAGTTGACAAAAAATAATTATTGAATCGAGAACACGATAATGACATATGTGATTAAATATATCTAATCACATGTGATTATATGGACAAAAAAAGAATATTGTCCATATAAATCATACGTGATTAAATACACATAATCACATGTGATTATATACACATAATCATGGGTAGTGTTGGTGTGTAATGATGTTTGGTGGTGGTAGGTGGTGGTGATGGTGAGGGGTGGTGATTATAGTGGGTGGCAGGTGGCGGTGGCAGGTGGTGGTGATGGGTAGTGGGGAAGGGTGATGGTGATAGGTGGTGGTGAGTGGATGGGTGGGTGGTGTTGGTGATGATGTTGGTGACGGTGTTTGGTGGTTTTAGCGGGAGATGGATGGGGTGGTGGTGGCGAGTTGTTGTGATGGGTGGTAAAGGTAGATGGTGGTCATTGGTGGTGGTCGATGGTTGTCGGTGGTCAATGGTTTTGGTAGGTGGTGGGTGGAGGTGATGCTGGCGGGTGGTGGTGATGGGTGGTGGTTAGTGGTAGTGACATGTGGTGGTCATAATGGTGGGTAGCGGGTGAATGGTTGTGGTGGGTGGTGGTGGGCAGTAATGGGAAGTGGCTTTGGTGGGTGGTATATGGGGGTGATGGTAGCAGGTGGTAGTGGTCGGTGATGATGGATGGTGGTGGCGAGTGATGATGATGGGTGGTGGGTGGTGGGTGGTGGTAGTGGCGGGTGGTGGTCGTAATTGTGGGTAGTGGTTATATGGTCGTGATGGGTGATAGAGGTGGGTATGTGGTGGTGATGATGGTGGGTGGTTGTTTTGGTTGGTGGTAGGTGGGGGTAATGGTGGCACGTGGTGGTGGTCGGTGGTGATGGGTGGTGGTGACAGGTGGGGGTGATGGGTAGTGGGTGGTGATAGTGGCAGGTGGTGGTCACATCGGTGGTTGGGTGGTAATGATGAGTGGTGGGGTGGATATTGGTAGTGGTTGTGGTGGGTGGTGGTGATGGTGATAGGTGGGGTTGGTGGTGGCGGGTGGTGGTGATGGTGGAGGTTGGCGGTGGCGAATGGTGGCGATGATACTGGGTGGTGGTTTTCGTTGGTGGTAGGTGGGGTGGTGGAGGTGGAGGTGGGTGGCGGTGACAGGTGGTGGTGGTTAATGGTATTGTTTGGGTTGTGAGTGGTGTTGGTTAGTGAGTTTTTTAAAATATTTTTTTACTTATTTCTTTGTTTATATTAATATTGTATGATTATTTTAATTTTAAAAAATTATGTGGTCAAAATTTGTTGTCAAATGTTCTCACAACAAAAAAATGTTCTCGATTGAACGCTCCTATATATATTATGACGAACATTAGTGGAGCGCGAACATTAGTGGAGCGCGGAGGGCAGTGGCAGACCTATAAATTATGATAGTAGTGGCACAAAATTTTTTCTGTCCAAATACAATAACATAAAAAAAATTAAAAGTACCAGTATATTAAACTCATCAATTATATCTTAATATTGAAATTAGATATCTACAGGTACATATTTTTTGAAACCGACTCATTACATCTTCGATCTTCACTTTCATAAGGGCTTCTTTTTCAACATAAGAAATCATGACATCATTCAAAAAATCACTTATTTTGTTATGCAAGTCCGTCTTCAAAAACTTCATCGCAGAAAAACATCTTTCGAGTGTTGCGGTCACGACGGATAAAACGAAAACCAACTTCAACAACCTATAAACCATAGGATAAGTCAATGTTTCCCCATTTCCACCATCAAACCAGAAAGGTCAGAAATTTCCTTGCAAACTAGTAAACCGATCATCTTTATGCAAAGCGTGATAATATATCTCAATTTCACCATAAGTTGCATCATTTCCGCATCATCAAAATCTTTTTTATACAACTCACTCAACATTAACAACTTTGTTTTGTCAAACTTAGCAAATGAAGGTTGCACTAAAGATTGTTTTTCCTTCAATAAAAAATCACAATTTTCTTTTGCTTTGTGATGAAAACTATTAATACCATCCATATGATCTCTCAATGAATTTTTTTTATTCCAACTATCAAATCCTTGTGAAACAAATGCATCTCGCCCATTTTGTTTTCCCACCTATCTCCACATACAGAACAAAATAACCAAAATGCTTTGTTATGATAGTTTCATTTTATTTACTTCTTTTAATATGTTAGCATATTTCATTCATAGTTTAGCTAATCTTCATGCATAATTCCTTTTTTATGATTATTTCAGGTACTTTCCAGTCTTGTGAGCATAATTACAGATTTTAAGGACACTAGCAAAGTGGGAATGTTCGGGATGTGTGAAAAGCAAATGTACTAGGAGGACGATAACGAATATTGGGCTAGAAGACTAATGGAGATGATGCAATCTTGGGGTTGTTGATTATGGAAACTTAAAGAAGATGGTCTTTTACTTAAACGAAGATGGAAAAATATTCGAGCACGCGAAAATTATTGATCGGACGAGTACGTGAGGTATGGGTGGATTGGAGAAGACAAACTGAGCTTAAATTGAAGAAAACTTGAAGAATTGTGAACTACAAGCTAATTGGAATCGTTCTGGGCCATTAGGCTAAGTCATTTGAGGCCCAATTCACAGAAGATCCCATTTTAGGCACCACCCACACACAGTTGTGCGGCCATGCACAAGCCGGCAGGGGCATTTCATGGAATTCATCTTTTGTGCTATATGAGGAAGGTTGATGTGCATCTTTTTCACACTTCTACACATCCTAAAATTGGAGGATTGTCTAGAATTTTTTGAATTCTTAGAGCACTTGAAGAACAAAAAAAACATCATCATTTTGCTCTTGATTCTTGCTAGATGTTTGATACTCTTAACTTTTACTTTATTTTCTTGAGTTTAGTCATGCTAGGCTAAACTAATTTTGGTTGACTTTGGTGAAATCACTTAAATCTTTGGTTGAATTTTGGTTGAATTTGGTGAAATCACTTAAATGTTTGATATTTTAACATCTTCTTGCTACTTGTATGTTTTTCTTAATGAGTTTAAATGTATTTGTATTGATTAGTTGGCTAATTATTGATTAAGTAACGAATCCTCAAATTAGCAAGCAACAAGTGATTCTTATGTTAGTTTTCACTTCACACAATCACAAAAACATTTTATCCAATATGGTAGTGAAAGCGTTTGAATCCTCTTGGATTTGGTGACTTTTTTGTTCTTAATGCTAGTTAATTTTCTCTAATTACATGCTTAATGGAAATTATGACTTTTTATAAGGAAATATGTTATGAGCTTCTCTAGCTATTTTAATAAGTACGAAAAGTCTAGGTAATCTCAAGTTTCTTGGATTACTATAGCCAAATTTGAGATTTGGATTCTAATAATATATTTACCAAATTTTCAAGTGATGAAACCTTAAGTCAACCATCTTTCCCTCATTGATTTTACATCAAATTCTTGCTTTTGTTTAATTGTGCTTTCTAAATCTTAATTTAACTCTAGTTTTCTTTCAAATATTTCAATAGACCCCCCCCCCCACCATTTTTATATTTATTTTAGTTTCACAAGTATTTGTATGGCAAGATTTTTACAGAAATAACAAATTAAACCAATATATGTGGATACGATCCCTTTACCACTATATACTATTTTAGTGTACAAGATTTAAGGTTATTTATTTTGTTAGCCTCAACAACAACCATTCTCTTTTATGCTATATTCTAACCATCAAAGTCATCAAACCACTTAACAACATAACGTCTTTCTTTTGTATCTATTTTCTTTGAAGGGAATGTATGACCCCTTGGTTGACAAGGTCCTTGAAGCAAATATGCCCTCCTTATTTCATCTTTTTGATTTGGATTGTAAGTTGTAATCTTTGGTCTAACACCCGGGTCTTTTGGAAGATCATTCAATTCAACACTTGTAATTAGAGTAGTTGTAGGTTGTGGATTTACATTAGAAACCGAAGGGAATGATTGATTAGAAGGACATGGTCTTTTAGAGGATCCTTCAAAACCTAAATCATTGGAGCATGGCCTTTTGGAGGATTCTCCAACACTTGATTTATTGATGATTGTTCTTCCAAAAAAAGACCCAATTTTATCCTAAGAATTCAATATCAAACAAGTAATCCATCCACTTATCCAACAACTAAATGTAAAACAAGTTTAACAATATAACTATCTAAGTATCTAACATTCTAACAACAAGTTGAAAATTACAAGTAAACAATTAATTTCAAGGTAAACAACAATTAATTTCACCTAAAAAAAATTTCAACAAAAAAGCAACTAGTTAGAATAATTTCATAAACCTAAAAATATAAAAAATTACTTGTTTCATTGTATTTGTAGGTTTGAAGAGAGAGCCAAGTAAAATTGAAATACTTGGACCTTGTGGGGAGGCGGTGTGTGTTCCTGGATTCCTGTGTCGCAACTTTCACAGAAGGGCAAAGCATGAATTTTTTTTTTCTTTGCAGTAACAACGATCGATCGATGCAACTTCCTTTTCTTGATCTGTTGCCTATACACGATGGGTTATACGTAAGCCATATGTGAGTCACAACGGAACTACGCTGTTAGGCTAATATTTTATTTACTTTTGGGCTAATTTTCTTAATTGTTTTGGGCTAGCATTTGTTACACATTGTCATATTTTTTTGGGTCTCTAAAATAGTAGTGACATCCGTATTTGAAGCCGATGCATGCAATTGGATTTCTTTTTTACACTAATGGACCAAAACGGAGTAGTAGCCTGAGACCCCGATGTAACGCCCGCAGATTCGGGCTAGTCAAGTTAGAGACAATGAGCGCTAAAAATGAGTTTTTGATGGAAGATTATTTATAAGGATTAATATTAACCAAGTTATATTATATGTCACAAGGGTTCCGTACATATAAAGAACGCCGAAATCCGAGTTATAACGAAGAAGTTATGGCCCGTCGAAGTTTTACGGCAAAACCGGCACGACACCGGGAGACGTAAATAGTGAATTTTTGATAAGGGACTTTTTAGCCTTATCGATCCAAATAAAAGTTGTAGTATATGTTAAACCGAGAACATAAAAAAAAAGAACGCCCAAATCTGACGTCGTATGAGGAAGTTATGAATTTTCTAAATTTGGCATAGCAGTGCACGGCCCGAAACTCGAATTTTAGTTCGAGCGATTTTTGGCCTATGCGACCTAAATGAGAATTGAAGATCTCATTAATAGGAACTCAAAGGTAAAAAGACGGACGAAAACAGAGTCCGTATGTAGAAGTTATGAATTTTACGCGGACATTTAACAATATAATCTCCTCGTACAGTTAAATTTAAGATCGGTCAAGAATTAGCCAACAGAGTCAAAATGAAAGTTGTAGATATTATTTTTACCTACGCGTGGATATAAAGAACGTCAAAAACGGAGGTCGTATGTGAAAGTTACAGATTTTAGAAGTCGGAACTGTGCTGTGCGAAAATGGGTGATGTAGCACAATCTTGGTCATTGCTTTCTCCCCAAGACTTGCCACTAGATGGTGACATGTGGCACCAAGTTCATCCATTTTCACCTTATAAATAGAACCTCTCCCACCCTCATTTTCTTCACACCTTTCCCATTCTTTCTTCTTTTTACTCTCTCTCTAGAACCTCTCTCTAGCCCCGAAACCCCCCGAAAAGCCTAGGAAACCTCCCTAGCACGAGGCGGAAGCCCTGGAGTGCTCGACGGCTCCGAGAAGAAGAGCTTTTCGGCTCGGTAATGCTGCTCCAAGCAAAGCCCGGTTTTCTATAAAACCCGCTGTAAGTGAGCTACGCCAACGCTATTTTTAATATATCATTTATTTAATTATAGTAATGTTATTAGAAACTTATAATAAGTACTTGGGCTATTATTATGGGTTATATAAGTATTTTTTTAACGCTTATATAATAGTAATAATAGCTAGACTATTAATTAATCTCGGCGAATAATAGACTAAACTCTAGTGGTAATAATACTAGGTTTCGTCGAAGGAAATTATTTTTAAGAATCGAAGCACTGTCTGAGTTCGGATTCACCACCTTTTCAAGTGAGTGCATAGTCCATTTCATGAACATGATTTTAATACAAGTATCGATTGAAGTATTAATTATATGTTTATGTGCGAATTATTTGATGTTGCCTGAGATACTTGTTAAAGAACATACCTGATTATATATGCTGATTTAGGATAAAGAGTAAACCTAAATTAATTATGAGGAATATTGGGTAGTGTTTTCTTACAAGTACGAGTGAATTATACTCAGAGAATAAAACCTTAGTATATGTCAATGATTCGCGAGCATGAATTAGATATAGTCATTGTCCCTAGTCCGAGAGTATGGATTAGGCATAATCATTCATCATTAATCCGAGAGTATGGATTAGTCATTCGTCCGTAGTTCGAGAGTATGGATTAGGTAAAGTCGTTCATTTCTTATCCGGGAGTATGGATTAGGTAAAACGGCTAGTC
This sequence comes from Lactuca sativa, assembly GCF_002870075.4. Classification (NCBI taxonomy): domain Eukaryota; kingdom Viridiplantae; phylum Streptophyta; class Magnoliopsida; order Asterales; family Asteraceae; genus Lactuca; species Lactuca sativa. The sequence goes on from NC_056631.2 coordinate 10,865,063, forward strand.
TTAGGTCCCAGAGTATGGATAGTCTCGTTGTGAGGATTGACGGGGTAGGATAAGAGTTGTTTATATATATGGTGAAATTGTATATTTTGTGAGTTTTAAACTATATATATGGTATAATATTGTGGGATTGAAATCCATATGTACTCACCAGGTTTTCCAACCTGACTCACTTAGTTTATTTATATCTTAGGTGTTGATATGAAGTCACATTACACTGAGAGATTAAGGAGATATAAATCACTAGTGATAATGAATGTAAGTTCTGTTTATGCTTATGTTTCTGTATTACCATGACATCCAAAATGTTTAAAAATGAATAAAAATACTTTTCTTCGGAAGTGCTTTGATAACGTATTTATCATGTTTTACTGGGAACAAATTCTGCAACATTTTTATTAAAAGAGGTACTCTGATTTTTATAAAGCATAAACAAAATCGGTATTTCCTGGCCGTGAAAATGAGGATGTCACACCCCCGGACACCACACACATTTGCCACTGTCGGGGGTCCCAGGCCACTGCTCCGTTTCTGGCAAATAGTGTAATTTTTTTTTCTATTAGGTGCACCGGCTTAAAATACGAGTTCCACTGTTAATTTAGATTTGTTCAGAAATTTTTTTGGGTGCTACCCTACTAAAACATTTTACGTCCGCCGCTATATATATATATATATATATATATATATATATATATATATATATATATATATATATATATATAGAGAGAGAGAGAGAGAGAGAGAAACAAAATCGGGTGATGACTCATAAGGACACCTTAAAAAATTTAAATATATATATATATATATATATATATATATATATATATATATATATATATATATATATATATATATATATATATAAGAGATAGAGAGAAACAAAATCGGGTGATGACTCATAAGGACACCTTAAAAAATTTTAAAAAAAAAATACATCATAAAATTGAATCATGGATCAATTTTAATGGTGCAAATTTTTTTCTCCCAGACATAGATCTATGCTCGATTTTATGATTTGTACTTTTTTTAGATTTTTTTTTCAATTTTTTTAAGGTGTCATCACGAGTCTTTATTTTAAAATGAGTCTTCACAGAAACCGACCCCCCTCTCTCACACACTCTCTCTCTTTCTCTCTATCTCTCTCTCTCTCTCTCTCTCTCTCTATATATATATATATATATATATATATATATATATATATATATATATATATATATATATATATATATATATATATATATATATATATATATATATATATAACGAGAGAGAGAGGAAGAGAGAGATGTGTTCAAATATAAACCAAAAAAATGTTAGTAACCCATAAAACCAATTTTAGCCTTTCATTTAAAAAAAATTTAAAATGGACAGATATGTTTTAAAGTGTGATTTTTTTTAAGTAAGAAGGGAATCTTTATTTTCATAGTTTAATGCATCCATTTAGTGCTTTCATTCACAATTTAATACATTTGTTTATCAATTTTTCACAGATTAATATACACTTATTTATACATCATTCATCATCGTTTAATACTAAATATTTGGGAAATTAAATAGAAAACATTCAAGTTACTAATAAAACACACATAAATACACAAAAAATTATAACTACAAATAAAGTCGTATTTAATTTGCATTATTTATAATTTAATACATTCATTCATAGTTTAACTTACATTATGTTCGCAGTTCATTCATAATTCAATTTTTTTTAAACACCACTGCAGTCCACCACCACCAAATAATAGATCAGAGAAAAGGAGAATAAATTATTACCGAAAAACTACCTTTACTTCCATAAAAATGTCATGGTCGAAATTAAATTCACAGGTTGACAATGGTTGTAAGTCTTGCTTTACAAACGACGTGGCTCGCCACGATTCAAAAAAAAACTTGAAGCTTGACATTGCCGCTAAGTCACACCTTACGTTATTTATAACCTTGATGTTAAGTAATCGCGGTTGTGGCGGATCCTAGTCATAACTCCCTCAATATAAATATTTTGCGAAACAAACATGACTTGATCTCAATGGAACTCCATCGTTGATCATAGTTAACAACGATAGTATCATAAAACATTTCAACAAAAGCTATGAGATGTGGAGGGTGCATTGTAGAGTGGGGTGATGTGTTTGAACACCATGCCTTCATAATATTCCCGTCATTTTATACACAACCATGATGAGAAGTCACCACATCTCACCCACCCTCATTTTTTTTTATTTTCATTTGCTTCTTTACGTGTACGGTATAAGAGTCTTTAAAGTATAAAAATGAGAGGTAAAGGAAACATGAAGATTCTTGTTTGTACATGTGCTTGTGAAGGAAATCGAAGTGGTAGAGAGTGTGACGGAAGCAAAGGGCGATTTTGTAGAGGGATGATAGAGAGACGATGATGAGAGACTTGGAGAGTATTTGAGATTTGTGTTATTTTTAATTAGCATGTCAATAAGTATTGCTAAAAGTGGTGTAATTAACACAAACTTTATAAATTAAATAACTAATTGCAAAAAAGATCTTTAATAACCAATCGGGAAAAACAACAAACTTGGTTATGACATAATATCAACTTCCCAACAAAATACATGCAATGTGTGCCTTGAATAAGATTCAACCGTGCAAACTTAAATCAATCATAACATATTAAATTTTCTCGATTGTAATAAGTTTTACATAAAAAATATCACTACACTAAACCACAAAATATAAGTATTAAAATTCACCATTGGACCTTAAATTTGATGTTTCCATCACTATTTCCTGTAAGACCGGACGGTATCATAGCGGGAATCGGAAGCGGGGCTCTTTCCGCATGACGGAACACCAGACCGTCGGTGCGGGGAAGGATGGTGTGAGAACGGGAGAGGAAATCCCTTCCCGCGTTCTTTCTCTGACGATTATTGGATCAAATGTTTTTTTTTTCTTTTTTTTAAGTATACGTTAAAAAATGGTAATTTTTTTTTACAAACGGTTATATGCATTAATATTCAATTTTTTTTTTGTTTTTTTTACCCTTTAAAACATCTATAAATACTCAACTATTTACCTTCAATCAACATTCAAACAAACTCTCTACTCCCTCTATTTTCTTCAAAAAAAAAAAAAAAAAAAAAAACCCGTAACGCCTCGATTCTCGAGTATCAACTTACAGTTATAAATTCTCATGATTTCAAGGTCTACTCGATGAGTTGGTTGACCGACTCGTCGAGTAGTAGCGGGTTGGTCCACATGTTTAAGTGACCTACTCGCTGAGTCTAAGTAGGGACTCGACGAGTAGGAGCTGGAGGATGAAACCCTAAATTTCGGGGTTTTACACCCTATTTAAAGGGATCATTGGCCTCCTCAGCCTCTCGTTACAGCCTCTTGATAGTCCATAAGCCCTAATCCGTGTGAGAGTGCTCCATTTGTGTATTTTAAGCTTTGAAAGAAGATTCTTGGTGAGAAGAGCTTGGAGAGAAAGTGTCTAGAAGCAAGGAACATGTGGGGATCTGATATCTACCTCAGTTGGCATCTTTTGGAAGGTACCAAGTCGTTACCTTGACCTCATTTCATTCTAGATCTCATTTGGTTAAAGATTTGGGCTTTTCTAGCATATTATGAAGCTATTCTTGGGCATGAGCTCAGATATGAAGTTGTAGCTTCAGATCTGAACTCTATTTGGTCTCTAAGTCCATAAAGTTATCAGCTTTGGCAAGTATGAACCCCTCCTTAAGTGTAAAACTCCATTTCAAGCTTGGATTTGTCATTTAGAGTCTTTAGAGCCTTGCATGCACATAAAGTTTGCAACTTTACGTGATAAACATGCCTTGGGAAGCTAGATCTGCAATACGGAACTTTAAGATGGCTTAAAAAGCATCTGAATGGATAATGAACTGAAGGGACTCGACGAGTTGCATGGTTAACTCGTCGAGTCGGATGAAGTTTGTCGTGGACTCGGCGAGTCAGTGGGGTGACTCGGCGAGTCAGTTAGGGTTTTCCCAGTTTTTTTGGCATGCATGGACTTGGCGAGTTGCAAGGGGAACTCGACGAGTTGGCCAAGGAGTTTACGGCCGCAAACATTAGGAACTCGACGAGTCACTCAAGTAACTCGACGAGTTGAAGAGTTATTCAAGGAACTCGACGAGTTGAGGTCAACCCGGATTGTTGACCTTGACCATTGACTTGGGCTTTGACCAAGGGTTGAATAGTTGACTTCTGGGGGCATTTTGGGAAATTGGAAATTTATGGATATGGTTTTATGGTGAATATAGGTAGTGGAGTTGTAATAGTGATCTGAGAGTGGAGCTTATCACTTCAGCGCGTCAGTTGCGAGCTGAGTTAACCTCACTGTACTCAAGGGTCTAAGGCACCAAGGCCGGCCCTTTGTTTTGTTATTGAGAGTATTACTGTTGTGATATGTTAGTTGATATCCTGGTAGATATGATAGTTATATGCTAGTATGATTTGTTAGATCGGTATCCTGGTAGATCGGATGTGGCTATGCTTAGTGACCTATAGTTGGTCTGACTATATGCATGATAGTTGTTATACCAGTTAGGTAGATCTATAGGACTACCTGTAGTATTATGTGATTATCTGTATGTGCATTAGTTGTGTTATATGTCGACATATTATGTGAGATGGGTTGAGGTGAAACTGCTCCGTGCGGTAACCAACAAACCCGAGAGCATTCCAGAAACGAGGTGAGGGAGACGTACTGTGGGCTCGATGGCAATCCAGATGTGAGTTGTGGGCCCGGAAGGTAATCCAGTCTCACATTGTGGGCCCAAGGATAATCCAATCTATAAAGCTGTGGACCCAGTAGATGTTGTAGTTGTATATGTGTTATGTGAAGTGTATCAGTATGTTGGCATTCCAACCCAATGGTTGAGGGCCTGGGGTATTCCATTCCGATGGATGATTGGGCTCATAGTATGTTGTTTGTTATTGTATGTGTATTATTGTGTGTATGGGTATTTTGGGGGTAACTCACTAAGCTTTCAGGCTTTCAGTTTCAGTTTATTGTTTCAGGTTCAGCTGATGACCGCGGAAAGGCGAAGGCGTGACCGTACACTTCCTCGATTGATGATTATGATTTTCTGGGAACTTTGATGCTTAAACTATTTTGAAAACAAATTGTAATATGTGAATGGTTTTAAATGATTTAAAAAGTTTTAAATTGGCCTAGATTTTATGGATGTTACATGAATCCCGACAATCAAAACCCAACCTCCGATCAAAGGAAAAAAAACTCTTGTTTCGAGTTTAAGCACCCCTACTCGAAACATTTTTGCTATCGATTCATCATCACAAGGAGTTTATCGTCCCCAACTCGATGTTCCCATTCAATCTCCACTACGATTTCAATACCAAAATATTATACAATATTACCCGGTTCAAGTTCCAAATGTTACTCTGCAAATGTCGGTCTAGATTTAAATTAGGAGGACGAACTCGAGGTAGAAGAAATTGTCCGACCGATGGGTAGTGACAAAGCAAATAGGAAGGGAAAAGGGACTTCTTCGGGTCCATCAGATTTCAGCATGGACTTTGACGAAATGTGGAAAATAATAGCGTTGTTTGATCGATATAATCTTAATTTCTCCGAACGTTTGGCGTTCGACAAAGAAAAAAAAGAAAAACAAGGAAGAATGATCGGGTGGAGAGACAAGAAATGGAGGATATGAAGTTCTTGATGGAAAACACCGACCATCTCTCGGGACCGACTCGCGAGCTTGTGATGAAGAAGAGGGAAAAAATTATGAAAAAATATTTTTCATAGGTTGTTGGTTTGTTTGATTTTTTGTTTTTGTTTTTGTTTTTCTTGTTTTTTTTTTTTTTAATTTTCTACTTTTTTAAATTTTAGGTTTATTGTAATTTTTATTTTAATTAATGAAATGCATTTTCTTTTTAATTAAATTTTTTGGTTATTTTTAATTTAAAAATTACAAATCATAAAAAATAAATTTATTTTATTTAAAAGAAAAACAAAATAGTGAGGAAAACTTCTCAACTATTCCTTGAATTTTAGGTGAAAAAAAGAAAAATAAAAGAAAAAATGGTATAACCAACAAAAAATATGAAAAGTTTTTCTTCCACTCCCTATAGTGTAAAAGGACTCAATAAAGAACAAATTTGACACATTTTATCAACTGAAATATAAAATATAACTAAAAATGTATTGTTCTCAATAAACGTGGAATATCATTAGGTGTCTTTATAGAATATATTTGGCACTAAAAATATCTAGCACCAGTGGTCTAGTGGTAGAATAGTACCCTGCCACGGTACAGACCCGGGTTCGATTCCCGGCTGGTGCATTAATTCAATTTGCGCTTTTTTAGTTTCAGTTTTTTTACGCAAGTCATGACCAACTTTTAAGATTTTGAAATTACACACCCAATCTTTAAAAAGTCTGCTTGCTAACCAACTTTGTAATTTTTATTTCTGGTTTTACGTTCGTAATGGGGTTAACTAAAAAAAAGTAGAAAATTATATAACTATAGTAAGGTTTTATCATTTATTGTAAATTTTTTTTATCATTTTATGTAACATTCTTTTTATCATTTATTGTAGATTTTAGTCATAATGATAAAAAATAATAAGTTCGTTAGATTATTTAAAACAAAAAACATGATGTATTACACATTGTTAAAATGGTTAATGTACAAAATCCCCATTGTACTTTTCTCAAAAAATTTATTAACAAGGAAATTGTCGATTCCATTAGAGAACTTTCTTTCCTTTTGTACTTCAACATGAATGGTAACTTTTTTTTTGGGTTAATTGATTAAAAAACCATATGAACACTTTGTAATTGATTTTATGCTCTAGCTTCTTGCTTTTCTTTTTTATACATGGCTGGTTGTTTTTAAACTGAAGAGAACAAGATTCATTTAAGTCCGTAAATGCTTCATTATGCTCGATCATGAATCTTGAAGAGAACAAGTTGATAATAAAATTGCATCTCATACTATTTTAGACAGACATTCAATGACCAGAGTACGTAATATACGAATCTATAGAACAAGCTGATTTTATTATAGTATAAAATATGACCAATTCAGGTAAAATAGTTGTTTAAGTGACCTTGATAAGAAGAACCACCATGACGAAGATACACGTCATTAAAAACATGAGAAGCCACGTGAAGCATGAGGTGTTGGAAGTCTGTGTGTATACAGCCATAGCCTGTGTATTCGTCTGCCCTGTGCTTGCCAGGCTATGCTCCACTGCTTTTTCAGTCGAATCAAGAATCTGCACTCAAAAGTCAAATCCCACCAAACAAATAGTCAATGGTCAATATACAAATGTGAAGAAAAAAAAAAAAAAAAACTTACTCTTTCGGTATTTTGTATGGATTTGTTCATCAAAAGACTTCTCTCTTTGAGCTGTCGTGCCAAATCCACCATTTCATCTGTCAAATCTTCTTGAAGCTTCCTGTGTTTTGTGATATGTACTTGTGCTGCAGCATCCAATTTAACAGGTGATGATGAACCAGACGATGATTCACAACTATCTTGGCCTCTATGTTCACCAGAAGAAGGCCTGAAATCAACAAGATCCAAAATCATATGAGATAAAACCTAAATTCCACTAATTCAGAATGATTGTCATTTCTCTAGTTTCTGCTTACACTAGTCTTCTTCTCAACCCTGGTGAAAGGTTAATACTTTCTTCTTCTTTTTTACTGCTGTTTTCTTTAACACATGTTTTCACTCTCAGCTCAGGCGTTTGTACACTCTCCAGCTGCCAAAATTGTTATATATATATATGATTATGTAGATTGTATCATCTGGAGTATTTTAAAACTATATGTATTGTAACATACACAAACATACTTACCACAGGGATAGCCAGCTTGGCTGCAATGGCTTCAATTTTCTCCGAGTAATCATTCACTGTAGCTTTTGAAAGTCTATGGGCACAAGAGGAAAAACCATCATCTTATCAAACATTTTGTGGAGTTCTTGGACACCATAATAGCAATCTATTCACAAACACACACGCAAAGGTGAATTAAAGAGAAAATTAAAGAAACCATGCCTGGGTAGTCCTTCTGGAGTTTGCTCTGTGGCGAGTTGTTCCAACTGTTCGCGTAAAGTAGCAACATACTGCAAGATAACCATCGAATTAGCTCCACATTCCATAATGTGAGATGTTATCAATGGCGCTTAAATCTTTGATTACTGAGACATTTAATCAAACAGGTGACAGGCACAATTTTGTGGCAAACAAGATTTACAAATTTACACAAGCAATGAATTATGTGATCAGCATTTTCCGAATCGACAAATCTCGAGGTTTCTGAAGATGTAAACTGAAAAGTGGATAAGCAAGAAAATATTATCGAAGTTTAGAGGACTTACATGCACAAGTTTCACTTTGTTTTGTTGCTGTGGAGCAGCTGCTAGCAATCTTTTCAGATTAATTTCGGTTTTACTCAATCCCATCCTCAAAACAACCCTACAACAAAACGATTTTTTTTAACGTGTACAGATATAGATACAGCGGAATAAAGGAGGAAATTGTTTATGATCAAAACATAGAATCATCGATATTTACGGTGTGACAGGAACCAAAGATCAGTGGATCGTATGCATCGTTTTTTGATTCTTGCCCAAATGGTTGCTGGTATTGCCATTAAACGCCGATTGCCGATTTTCACCGATGACTAACCAACCGGAATATATTTCGGTTGTTCGTTTCATCATGTTTATACTGTCCAGGAATGACCCTTCGCCTATGGATTTTCTGCTCTACACACCTTGAGCTATTATTAATACAAGTATTTGGACAATATACATGCAAGTCACTATATTTTGGTTTTTTATTTTAACTATTATATTTTATTCTGTTCGATGAAAGCCACCTACTTTGAAAGAAAGTCCCTCTGACCCCTTATTTTTGGTTTAGCCGGTGTTAAAATTGACAAGACTTCCCATTAACCTAAGTGTCATCATATATATTTCCTAAAAAAAACATCTAACTTTCTAAAATGATACGTACGTTGTATATTTATATGTGATATAATGTGCTATATTAGAAATGAGAAGTCATTTAAGATAACAATAAGGTATTTTATAGAATACATATAATGTCATATATGTAAATAAGAAGCTATGTTAGTTTTAACATATGCTAAACCAGAAATTAGGATCATGGTGGTCGTAACGAGAACTTTTTAAAAAATGGATATATTTCGTTGATCAAAAAAATATAGTTAAACTGCATAAATTGTCAAAATATAATGATTTGAATGTATATTGATCACAATAATATTATGGGTAGTTTAATAGCCAAAAACATCAACAATACTGCCACATAATAACACATAGGATATAATTGAGAATGTAAAAGTACATCTAATTTTACAGAAAATTAGATGATGGTAAATATATCATATGACTTATATCACTAACAAAAGAGAAATCAAATATGTTTTCCTACATATTTTCCTATTGATTTGAAATGATACAAATATATTAAAATATTACTACATCCGTGTCATATTTATTGTTCACTTATAACTTTTAAAGTCTTTATTCTTTAACTTTGATTTTAAATATTTTTATTTCTAATATATAATATTTGATGCAAAATATATGAATGAATTGTGTATTAAACGTATTTTTATTGTTATAAGTTTAATCAAGTAATGCATAACACAGATAAAAATATTTAAAGTCAAAGTTGATCAACAAAGACTTTAAAAATAAAAAATAAATAATAATTATGAGATGGATAGAGTATTAACCTTATTAAAATATGACACATGTTACCATTTCACACGAGGATGATAAAAAGGTAAGAGTGTATTTAATTTCTCATAACCAAATAGTCCTTGTATAATTAATACAAAAAAAAAAATTAGATAATTTACGTGATGGAGTAGTGATATTTATGTATAACTATATTTAATATTTTTTACACTCCTAATGGATTCAAATTACATTGTTTTGCTTGAATTTATCTTTTTTAAGGATTATTTATTTTAATTTATAACTTCAATTTGAAAAAAATTACAAAATTATGATCTAAAAAATATTATAGACTAACAGTATCTGGTGTTGATATAGTGTCTCAAGCCAAATATTGTCTAAAATAATAATACAATTTAGAACTAGATTAGAGAAAATGTGTCATCATTCTAAATAACCTAAAAAATATTAGAGATCAATAAGTCAACCGAAATATTTCTGACTGTATTTAATAATAAAAAATACAAAAAAAACACCGATTTTATTGTCATGATACCATGTATATATAATATAGACAAAACTGTAAAATTGGTCCTTGTGGTTTGCAAAAAAAGTTGGGATGGGGTCCAAAAAGTTTTCAGCTTGCATAGAAAGTCCAAAATCAAAAATTTTCTTTGGTTTTGATCCTTTAAAATTTAAAAGGACTATTTTGCCCTTATTATTTATTTTTAACATTTTCTTTATTTGTTTAATTGTTTTATTATTAAAAAGAAAGCAAAAGAAAAGAAAAATAGGACGGGTCCACCCCCACCTGATCTTTCTCTCTCTCTCTCTCTCTCTCACACACACACACATGACCTTTTCTATTCATATCGTCTTCCCCACCCTTCATCTTCAACCCATTTTGCTGCATCTTCCACAAATCAGAGACACAACATCACAAATACTTCACTTCGTGAAGAATTTTCAATATGTTCACCTTATGCTTCTTCCCCTCGTGTTCCTTCACCTCGAGTTTCTTCTCTGAGATTGACTAAGATCAAATCGGTGATTCCAGCTATGATTTAGAGCCCAAGTTGTAACCCTAGCCCTTGCCCAAGTTCGATAGGGTCAATACAAAAGAAATCGACTGTTAATAGATGGTTATAGGTGTTCGAAGCAGCTTCCGATCGTAGCGTATCAGGGTCGTCTAGGATGGGTCCTAGTTCTCATTGAAGGTTAGTGTTAAAATTGTAAATTTGTAAAGTTTTTTTTTTAGAGAGTCATGTTCTTATCACTGTCGACCCGGGCATTTCACGTACCCGCAATCATATCGTCTCCACCACCATGTCTTGTCAAATCCAAAGAAGAATTCCAACACAGTTTGGGCTTTACTGCCATGGATATTGTAAATTTAGGGCTTGTAAATTTAAGATTCAAACAGGGGAGGGTGGGTTTTGTTTTTTTGAGTTGCAGCTACTTTTCAATCGACCCAGATGAAGAAATTTGAAACTTCAGAAGAAAATATTTTATATAATGGTAGTAAATTTCAGTTCTTGTTTCGAATTATAGATGAAACTAACCTCCAAAATAGGACTATGAGATTGATCGGACAAATTGGAAGGAAATGAACCAGGGTTGAGGAAGACGACCTGATGAGAGAGAGAGAGAGAGAGAGAGAGAGAGAGAGAGAGAGAGAGAAATCGGGTGGGGTGGACTTGCCTTATTTTTTTCTTTTCTTTTGCTTTCTTTTTAATAATAAAACAATTAAAACAAATAAAGAAAATGTGAAAAATAAATAATAAGGGCAAAATAGTCTTTTCAAATTTTCAAGGTCCAAAACCAAAGAAAATTCTTGATTTTGGACATTCCATGCAAGTTGAAAACTTTTTGGACCCTATCCAAAGTTTTTGCAAACCACAAGGACCAATTTTGCAGTTTTGTCTATAATATATGGTCTTCTTTCTTCTAGTTCAATCTTAACTTTTGAATGTTAAAACAATTTTAAACATGTGTCCATTTGTAGCTTCATATAACAATATCTTTAATGAACAATGAACATCCATAACATCGTTACACAATAAAGTGTAAAAACTTTTGAGTAATAGATGAATTGCTTAGGACATGAGTAGTATTTTCCCAAAGTATAAGGTCCAGAAAAAAAATTGCGTGGGCCGATGGCTGCAAACTTAAGCTATGATAAAATGCCTTCCCCGCAGTAACGTCGAAAACTAGGAGTTCTTAGCAAGATTTAGGGTTTTGGTAACTCGATCTCTCCACCTTTCTCTGTTCTTGAAATCACAACAAGTTTCAAGCTGATATCAGAATGGCGGTTGATGGAAATTCGTTCGAAGTCACTCCCGAGACAGAGACATTTCTTTGTGAGCGATTATTGGACCAAACGCAGCCAATTTCGGAGCGGTTTAGAGTCCTATTCTCCCTCCGGAATCTTCGAGGCCCTGCCCCTCGCAATGCTCTGATCCTGGGTTTGTTCTCTTTCTCTATCTCTGTGTGTGCGATATTTTTCGTAGTTTCTGTTATTCATACAATAATCGTTTGCTTCGTAGACGATTCCAAACTTTGCTTGGTGTTATAGTGTTACTTGAAATCTAAACACTTGTTGACAATTGGCGAATTTGTAAATAGTATTAAAAACACCTATTTTTGCTTGTATTAAAAAAAAAGCGGCCTGAAATCTGTTTATATGAATAAGGACCTATAAAATGAAAATATCTAAACCCTACACACAATGACATCTACATTTGGCAAATCAAAGCAGTCTAACGCACTTGTTTCCTGAACCATTTTCCTTGATCAAAATCCATGGTGTTTGATGGATCTATAACAATTGTTCATAACCCACTTGTATCCTTAACCATTTGCTTGAATGCTACAATCACAAGTTTAGAGTGTTTATATTACCTCTATTGACACAATCCTCCTGTTGACAAACACTTGGACGACAATATTTTTTTTATGAGCACTATTATTGTTTATTGGAGTTTGGGGTTTATTCTAACTATGATTGATTCAAGAAATTAGTATAAATCGAAATTCAAGAAAAGAAATTCATACCAACCGGTCAAATAGGAATGAATTGTTTTTAGATTGAAGAAAAGTCGTAAGATTCTCTTTGCAAAAACTTAGGTTTGCCTCCTATGCTTCATGGAAAATAATCATACACAGTTGGCTCGTTTGTATGTATGTATGTATGTATGTTTTCATGTTTTGAATACTCGTGAATAGTTTTAAGAGATATATAATTTTGCTTTATGCAGCAACAAAAGATTCTTCAAACCTATTAGCACATGAGGCTGCCTTTGCTTTGGGTCAAATGCAAGATGCAGATGCTATTCCTGCTTTGAAGCTTGTTCTTAATGATCTTTCTTTGCATCCTATTGTACGCCATGAGGTTGGGTTTCTTTCTTTGATGCATTTTACAACATTTGTACTTGTGTTTTGCTAATGTTTGTGGTGCATAATGAATAGGCTGCAGAAGCTCTTGGTGCCATTGGTTTAGAGAGTAATATTCCTCTTCTGAAAGACAGTTTGGATTCAGATCCAGCACAAGAGGTTAGAGAGACATGTGAGTTGGCTCTTGCTCGAATTCAGGAGCTTAAAAATGTTGGTGACACTGACACCCATCAATCACCATTTCTTTCTGTTGATCCAGCTGCACCTGCTTCTTGCTCTTCTGTACATGATCTAAGGTGCTACTGCTGTTTCTTTTTTCACTTAATCAATGCTTTTTAGTTACAGATGTTTATAAATCTTGTTTTATTATGTAGGGAAGTGATTTTAGATGAAGAAAAGGGGATGTACGAGAGATATTCAGCTCTTTTTGGACTCCGGAATCATGGAGGTGATGAAGCAGTTGCTGCCATAGTAGAATCTTTGAATGCAAAAAGTGCTTTGTTGCGACATGAGGTCCACATTTATCTTCAATCATGATTTTTTTTTTTGGTAGGAAGGATAAAATTTTGATTTTTCATGGGATTCCAGGTTGCATATGTGTTGGGGCAATTGCAAAACAAATATGCTTCAGATGCACTCTCCAGGGTACTTAAGGATGTGAATGAGCATCCAATGGTTAGACATGAAGCTGCTGAGGCCCTTGGCTCTATTGCAGGTTTGCTTACATTTACATATTTGCTAATTTGGGTAACAAACTATTTGCTTTGCCAATTAACATTTTTTTTGTTGTTGTTGCTGTTAACAGATGAGGAGTGTATCTCTCTACTTGAGGAATTTTCCAAGGATCCAGAGCCCATTGTTTCACAGAGCTGTGAAGTTGCTTTATGCATGCTGGAATTTGAACGTTCTGGCAAATCATTTGAGGTAATAATTCTCAAGATATATGATTAAGCATATCCAATTTTGCTCATGAAAAGTTGTATGAATCATTTTTAAGATGTTTTTTTTTTTTTTTTTTTTTGCAGTACCTGTTTATGCAGGCACCTCAATTGCAGGAGGCAGCATAATGAATGGTATTTGAGTTGATTGTAGTTTTCTGAGATATCTATTGAGCTATTGTCATCATTGATGGGATGGGATGGGATGTCTTCATTCTCTAAACTTTAAACCAAACAAACACCTGTATGACA